>NW_028132986.1:0-215000 GCF_964374135.1 Grampus griseus | reverse complement strand
CTTCTCTTCGTAACACAATTGCCATCGTGATGATGTGAGTTTCTAGGCAAGAAACTTGGAGGTTGCCATCCCTTGGTAGGTGGTCATCCTTCAGTAGTCTTCAGGGAATGGGCCCACCACATGGGGCCTCTAGCCTCAAGCTAACGTCCAGGTGTTCTCATGACAGACGTAGGGAAGCAACAGATTGCATAGAGCCTTAGTCCCCGTGGTGCGTGAACTCTAGGAAGCATATCAGCTCTCTTTTGGACTCACTTGTCAGCGCTAGGTTCCGAAACGTACTGAGAAAGGACTGCCTGTGTCTTCGTGGAGCCTTGAGCCATCTACCGTCGGGAACGGCTAGATGCCGACTGATGGGCAGTGAAGGACTTCGTTGTTTAGACACCTGGATTGCGATAGCTTGAAAGCAACCCAGTTATCAACGTTCCATGCCTTCCTTCATGCAAAGGGTGTCTGCGCTCTGGAGGAACCGTGAGCTGCAGTAGAAAATACAATTAGCCTACCACTGCTCCTGGGAGCTGTTCCACGACGTCTGTCTACCTCAAGCGGCAACTACACTTTAAGTCCGTCTTCAAAACGTACAGGGTTTTCACGAACTGGTAGATAGTCTAGAGAAGTACTGTCACCTAGGCCTAACTAAGCCCTCACCTTGATATCCTTACACCACAGTCAGGACTCCCAGCATGGCAATGGTTACTAGGGTCACGAGCCACTGTGTCCACGGGATGCACAAGAGAGAGTCCGATGCGACTTGTTAATACGCTGCTTTGTCCTGCTGGAAATTGAGGCTTCCTGGGAAAGTTGATTTTCCTCATTGCAAAGTAGAGAGTTTGCGGCCCCAGGATTACCTGGTAAACACTGTTGTTGCCCATCTTCTCTTTGCTGCACAGTCGTCTTTGGGAGGACTAGTTATCTTCCACGAAAGAACACTTGGCTTTCAATTCCTGCCACGTCCTCATCCCTCCAAAATTGTTCGTGTTACACCCACAACCCTGGACGACTCGCCTCAGGCCAACGTTCTACTTCTCTCGTCACAGACATAGGCGGGCCGCAGGCTCACGGCAGCGTTTGTCAAAGCGGTGCTTTAAATCTAGGAAGCGTTTCTGGCGTCTTAGGACACGGGGGTCTGCACTAGGATCCAAGATGTAAACGACGGACTGCCCGTCCTTTCTGGGCCTTGTGAGCGAAGCTCAGTTGAGGGCAACTATAGGCCGAAAGAAGGGCTGTGAAGGGCGTCTGTGGTTCAAATGCTAGGATGCGGCAAGTTGAAACGACTGTAGTATCTCCGTGCTATGCGCACCTTGGACGTGCCATGGAGAGACGGAAACAACAGGGTGCATGCTCTGCGGTCCATTTTGAAACTAAGGCTTGAAGGGAAACTTTATTTTCCTCATTGGGATTTAGAGAGCTGCGGGCTCAGTTCTCCCTGGGAAACAGTGTTGTTGCACAGTTGCCTTTGTGATGACAAGTGAATTTCCTGGAAGGAAATTGGATGTTGCCGTTCCTCGGTAAGTGCTCTTACTTCGGTTGTCCTCAGGGAAGGGGAGAACCACACGGGGCCTCTGGCCTTAAGCTACTGTTCAGGTTTTCTCATGAACGAGGTAGGCATGCAACAGACCCCATGCAGCCTTAGTCCCTGGGTTTCTTGAACCCTAGGAAGCATATCAGGTCTCTCTTGAGTCGCCGGTCTGCAATAGGATCCGAAACGGATAAAAGGGCCTCCTGTGTCTTCAGGGAGTTGTGAGCAATGCACCGCTGGCAGCAGCTAGATGCCGAGTCATGGGCAGTGAAGGGCTGCGTCAGAGAAACACCTAGGTTGGGATAGCTTAGAAACAGCCAGCTATCAGCGTTCTGTTCATTCCTTCATGCAAAACGTGTCTGCATTTCCGCCGAACCCAGAGCACACAAAACGTACAGTGTTTCGACCCCGCCTTCAGGGAACTCGCACGTGATGCAATTTACCCCAGGCGGCCACTGGACTTTCAGTGTAGCCTGAAAAATTTCGGGCTCTCCCTTGAAAGCCAGGTATTCTGGAGATACATTGTACAAACCGGCCTCACTAACCCATGACTTGCTCATCCTTTCACCACAATCACGACCCCCTGTATCACAAAGTTTACTCACTAAAGGGTGTAGTTGGTCAGCTGAACGTCCAGTAGGGAGTCAGAAACTGCAGCATAAGGTGCTGTGCCCTCGACTTAGAAACTGAAGCGTGATGGGAAGTTTATTTACCACACTGGAATGACGACACGCGGCCTCAAGGTTAACTGAGGAACAGTGTAGTGGCCTATCTTTTCTTCATTGCAGAATTGCCTTTGTGAGGACAAGTGATTCCCCCCCCCAACCCCGTGAGGCATACGTGGCCTTTCACTCCCTGCTAGGTGCTCATCCCTCAGCAATCGTCGGTGAGTAAGCCAAACATATAGGAGGACTGGTCCCAAGCTAAGGTACTGTTTTGTTCGTCACACAGACAGGCAGGCACCAGGTTCCAGGCAGCGTTTGTCAAAGCGGTGCTTTAAGTGTAGGAAGCATTTCTGGTGTCTTAGGACAAACAGGTCTGCACTGGGATCCAAGATGTACACGATGGACCGCCCGTCGCTTCTAGGAGCTGAGAGAAGTGTTCGGCTGAGGACAACCATATGCCGAAACAAGGGCAGTAAAGATCTACTTTTGCTAAACATCTAGCATGTGGTAAGTGAAACAACTCAAGTATCTCCCTTCTAACGCACCTTGGGAGTACAAACTAGAGAGAGACACAGCAGGGTGAATGCTCTGTGTGGTCCCTCTTGAAAGTAAGGCTGCGAGTGAAACTTTGTTTTTCTCACTGGCATTTACAGAGCCGCAGGCTCAATTCTCCCCAAGAAACACTGTTGCTGCACAGCTTCTCTTCATAACACAATTGCCATCGTGATGATGTGAGTTTCTAGGCAAGAAACTTGGAGGTTGCCATCCCTTGGTAGATGGTCATCCTTCAGTAGTCTTCAGGGAATGGGCCCACCACATGGGGCCTCTAGCCTCAAGCTAACGTCCAGGTGTTCTCATGACAGACTTAGGGAAGCAACAGATTGCATAGAGCCTTAGTCCCCGTGGTGCGTGAACTCTAGGAAGCATATCAGCTCTCTTTTGGACTCACTTGTCAGCACTAGGTTCCGAAACGTACTGAGAAAGGACTGCCTGTGTCTTCGTGGAGCCTTGAGCCATCTACCGTCGGGAACGGCTAGATGCCGACTGATGGGCAGTGAAGGGCTTCGTTGTTTAGACACCTGGATTGCGATAGCTTGAAAGCAACCCAGTTATCAACGTTCCATGCCTTCCTTCATGCAAAGGGTGTCTGCGCTCTGGAGGAACCGTGAGCTGCAGTAGAAAATACAATTAGCCTACCACTGCTCCTGGGAGCTGTTCCACGACGTCCGTCTACCTCAAGCGGCAACTACACTTTAAGTCCGGCTTCAAAACGTACAGGGTTTTCACGAACTGGTAGATAGTCTAGAGAAGTACTGTCACCTAGGCCTAACTAAGCCCTCACCTTGATATCCTTACACCACAGTCAGGACTCCCAGCATGGCAATGGTTACTAGGGTCACGAGCCACTGTGTCCACGGGATGCACAAGAGAGAGTCCGATGCGACTTGTTAATACGCTGCTTTGTCCTGCTGGAAATTGAGGCTTCCTGGGAAAGTTGATTTTCCTCATTGCAAAGTAGAGAGTTTGCGGCCCCAGGATTACCTGGTAAACACTGTTGTTGCCCATCTTCTCTTTGCTGCACAGTCGTCTTTGGGAGGACTAGTTATCTTCCACGAAAGAACACTTGGCTTGCAATTCCTGCCACGTCCTCATCCCTCCAAAATTGTTCGTGTTACGCCCACAACCCTGGACGACTCGCCTCAGGCCAACGTTCTACTTCTCTCGTCACAGACATAGGCGGGCCGCAGGCTCACGGCAGCGTTTGTCAAAGCGGTGCTTTAAATCTAGGAAGCGTTTCTGGCGTCTTAGGACACGGGGGTCTGCACTAGGATCCAAGATGTAAACGACGGACTGCCCGTCCTTTCTGGGCCTTGTGAGCGAAGCTCAGTTGAGGGCAACTATAGGCCGAAAGAAGGGCTGTGAAGGGCGTCTGTGGTTCAAATGCTAGGATGCGGCAAGTTGAAACGACTGTAGTATCTCCGTGCTATGCGCACCTTGGACGTGCCATGGAGAGACGGAAACAACAGGGTGCATGCTCTGCGGTCCATTTTGAAACTAAGGCTTGAAGGGAAACTTTATTTTCCTCATTGGGATTTAGAGAGCTGCGGGCTCAGTTCTCCCTGGGAAACAGTGTTGTTGCACAGTTGCCTTTGTGATGACAAGTGAATTTCCTGGAAGGAAATTGGATGTTGCCGTTCCTCGGTAAGTGCTCTTACTTCGGTTGTCCTCAGGGAAGGGGAGAACCACACGGGGCCTCTGGCCTTAAGCTACTGTTCAGGTTTTCTCATGAACGAGGTAGGCATGCAACAGACCCCATGCAGCCTTAGTCCCTGGGTTTCTTGAACCCTAGGAAGCATATCAGGTCTCTCTTGAGTCGCCGGTCTGCAATAGGATCCGAAACGGATAAAAGGGCCTCCTGTGTCTTCAGGGAGTTGTGAGCAATGCACCGCTGGCAGCAGCTAGATGCCGAGTCATGGGCAGTGAAGGGCTGCGTCAGAGAAACCCCTAGGTTGGGATAGCTTAGAAACAGCCAGCTATCAGCGTTCTGTTCATTCCTTCATGCAAAACGTGTCTGCATTTCCGCCGAACCCAGAGCACACAAAACGTACAGTGTTTCGACCCCGCCTTCAGGGAACTCGCACGTGATGCAATTTACCCCAGGCGGCCACTGGACTTTCAGTGTAGCCTGAAAAATTTCGGGCTCTCCCTTGAAAGCCAGGTATTCTGGAGATACATTGTACAAACCGGCCTCACTAACCCATGACTTGCTCATCCTTTCACCACAATCACGACCCCCTGTATCACAAAGTTTACTCACTAAAGGGTGTAGTTGGTCAGCTGAACGTCCAGTAGGGAGTCAGAAACTGCAGCATAAGGCACTGTGCCCTCGACTTAGAAACTGAAGCGTGATGGGAAGTTTATTTACCACACTGGAATGACGACACGCGGCCTCAAGGTTAACTGAGGAACAGTGTAGTGGCCTATCTTTTCTTCATTGCAGAATTGCCTTTGTGAGGACAAGTGATTTCCCCCCCCCAACCCCGTGAGGCATACGTGGCCTTTCACTCCCTGCTAGGTGCTCATCCCTCAGCAATCGTCGGTGAGTAAGCCAAACATATAGGAGGACTGGTCCCAAGCTAAGGTACTGTTTTGTTCGTCACACAGACAGGCAGGCACCAGGTTCCAGGCAGCGTTTGTCAAAGCGGTGCTTTAAGTGTAGGAAGCATTTCTGGTGTCTTAGGACAAACAGGTCTGCACTGGGATCCAAGATGTACACGATGGACCGCCCGTCGCTTCTGGGAGCTGAGAGAAGTGTTCGGCTGAGGACAACCATATGCCGAAACAAGGGCAGTAAAGATCTTCTTTTGCTAAACATCTAGCATGTGGTAAGTGAAACAACTCAAGTATCTCCCTTCTAAGGCACCTTGGGAGTACAAACTAGAGAGAGACACAGCAGGGTGAATGCTCTGTGTGGTCCCTCTTGAAAGTAAGGCTGCGAGTGAAACTTTGTTTTCCTCACCGGCATTTACAGAGCCGCAGGCTCAATTCTCCCCAAGAAACACTGTTGCTGCCCAGCTTCTCTTCGTAACACAATTGCCATCGTGATGATGTGAGTTTCTAGGCAAGAAACTTGGAGGTTGCCATCCCTTGGTAGGTGGTCATCCTTCAGTAGTCTTCAGGGAATGGGCCCACCACATGGGGCCTCTAGCCTCAAGCTAACGTCCAGGTGTTCTCATGACAGACGTAGGGAAGCAACAGATTGCATAGAGCCTTAGTCCCCGTGGTGCGTGAACTCTAGGAAGCATATCAGCTCTCTTTTGGACTCACTTGTCAGCGCTAGGTTCCGAAACGTACTGAGAAAGGACTGCCTGTGTCTTCGTGGAGCCTTGAGCCATCTACCGTCGGGAACGGCTAGATGCCGACTGATGGGCAGTGAAGGGCTTCGTTGTTTAGACACCTGGATTGCGATAGCTTGAAAGCAACCCAGTTATCAACGTTCCATGCCTTCCTTCATGCAAAGGGTGTCTGCGCTCTGGAGGAACCGTGAGCTGCAGTAGAAAATACAATTAGCCTACCACTGCTCCTGGGAGCTGTTCCACGACGTCCGTCTACCTCAAGCGGCAACTACACTTTAAGTCCGGCTTCAAAACCTACAGGGTTTTCCCGAACTGGTAGATAGTCTAGAGAAGTACTGTCACCTAGGCCTAACTAAGCCCTCACCTTGATATCCTTACACCACAGTCAGGACTCCCAGCATGGCAATGGTTACTAGGGTCACGAGCCACTGTGTCCACGGGATGTACAAGAGAGAGTCTGATGCGACTTGTTAATACGCTGCTTTGTCCTGCTGGAAATTGAGGCTTCCTGGGAAAGTTGATTTTCCTCATTGCAAAGTAGAGAGTTTGCGGCCCCAGGATTACCTGGTAAACACTGTTGTTGCCCATCTTCTCTTTGCTGCACAGTCGTCTTTGGGAGGACTAGTTATCTTCCACGAAAGAACACTTGGCTTGCAATTCCTGCCACGTCCTCATCCCTCCAAAATTGTTCGTGTTACGCCCACAACCCTGGACGACTCGCCTCAGGCCAACGTTCTACTTCTCTCGTCACAGACATAGGCGGGCCGCAGGCTCACGGCAGCCTTTGTCTAAGCGGTGCTTTAAATCTAGGAAGCGTTTCTGGCGTCTTAGGACACGGGGGTCTGCACTAGGATCCAAGATGTAAACGACGGACTGCCCGTCCTTTCTGGGCCTTGTGAGCGAAGCTCAGTTGAGGGCAACTATAGGCCGAAAGAAGGGCTGTGAAGGGCGTCTGTGGTTCAAATGCTAGGATGCGGCACGTTGAAACGACTGTAGTATCTCCGTGCTATGCGCACCTTGGACGTGCCATGGAGAGACGGAAACAACAGGGTGCGTGCTCTGCGGTCCATTTTGAAACTAAGGCTTGAAGGGAAACTTTATTTTCCTCATTGGGATTTAGAGAGCTGCGGGCTCAGTTCTCCCTGGGAAACAGTGTTGTTGCACAGTTGCCTTTGTGATGACAAGTGAATTTCCTGGAAGGAAATTGGATGTTGCCGTTCCTCGGTAAGTGCTCTTACTTCGGTTGTCCTCAGGGAAGGGGAGAACCACACGGGGCCTCTGGCCTTAAGCTACTGTTCAGGTTTTCTCATGAACGAGGTAGGCATGCAACAGACCCCATGCAGCCTTAGTCCCTGGGTTTCTTGAACCCTAGGAAGCATATCAGGTCTCTCTTGAGTCGCCGGTCTGCAATAGGATCCGAAACGGATAAAAGGGCCTCCTGTGTCTTCAGGGAGTTGTGAGCAATGCACCGCTGGCAGCAGCTAGATGCCGAGTCATGGGCAGTGAAGGGCTGCGTCAGAGAAACACCTAGGTTGGGATAGCTTAGAAACAGCCAGCTATCAGCGTTCTGTTCATTCCTTCATGCAAAACGTGTCTGCATTTCCGCCGAACCCAGAGCACACAAAACGTACAGTGTTTCGACCCCGCCTTCAGGGAACTCGCACGTGATGCAATTTACCCCAGGCGGCCACTGGACTTTCAGTGTAGCCTGAAAAATTTCGGGCTCTCCCTTGAAAGCCAGGTATTCTGGAGATACATTGTACAAACCGGCCTCACTAACCCATGACTTGCTCATCCTTTCACCACAATCACAACCCCCTGTATCACAAAGTTTACTCACTAAAGGGTGTAGTTGGTCAGCTGAACGTCCAGTAGGGAGTCAGAAACTGCAGCATAAGGCGCTGTGCCCTCGACTTAGAAACTGAAGCGTGATGGGAAGTTTATTTACCACACTGGAATGACGACACGTGGCCTCAAGGTTAACTGAGGAACAGTGTAGTGGCCTATCTTTTCTTCATTGCAGAATTGCCTTTGTGAGGACAAGTGATTCCCCCCCCCCCAACCCCGTGAGGCATACGTGGCCTTTCACTCCCTGCTAGGTGCTCATCCCTCAGCAATCGTCGGTGAGTAAGCCAAACATATAGGAGGACTGGTCCCAAGCTAAGGTACTGTTTTGTTCGTCACACAGACAGGCAGGCACCAGGTTCCAGGCAGCGTTTGTCAAAGCGGTGCTTTAAGTGTAGGAAGCATTTCTGGTGTCTTAGGACAAACAGGTCTGCACTGGGATCCAAGATGTACACGATGGACCGCCCGTCGCTTCTGGGAGCTGAGAGAAGTGTTCGGCTGAGGACATCCATATGCCGAAAGAAGGGCAGTAAAGATCTTCTTTTGCTAAACATCTAGCATGTGGTAAGTGAAACAACTCAAGTATCTCCCTTCTAAGGCACCTTGGGAGTACAAACTAGAGAGAGACACAGCAGGGTGAATGCTCTGTGTGGTCCTTTTTGAAAGTAAGGCTGAGTGAAACTTTATTTTCCTCACCGGCATTTACAGAGCCGCAGGCTCAATTCTCCCCAAGAAACACTGTTGCTGCACAGCTTCTCTTCGTAACACAATTGCCATCGTGATGATGTGAGTTTCTAGGCAAGAAACTTGGAGGTTGCCATCCCTTGGTAGGTGGTCATCCTTCAGTAGTCTTCAGGGAATGGGCCCACCACATGGGGCCTCTAGCCTCAAGCTAACGTCCAGGTGTTCTCATGACAGACGTAGGGAAGCAACAGATTGCATAGAGCCTTAGTCCCCGTGGTGCGTGAACTCTAGGAAGCATATCAGCTCTCTTTTGGACTCACTTGTCAGCGCTAGGTTCCGAAACGTACTGAGAAAGGACTGCCTGTGTCTTCGTGGAGCCTTGAGCCATCTACCGTCGGGAACGGCTAGATGCCGACTGATGGGCAGTGAAGGGCTTCGTTGTTTAGACACCTGGATTGCGATAGCTTGAAAGCAATCCAGTTATCAACGTTCCATGCCTTCCTTCATGCAAAGGGTGTCTGCGCTCTGGAGGAACCGTGAGCTGCAGTAGAAAATACAATTAGCCTACCACTGCTCCTGGGAGCTGTTCCACGACGTCTGTCTACCTCAAGCGGCAACTACACTTTAAGTCCGGCTTCAAAACGTACAGGGTTTTCACGAACTGGTAGATAGTCTAGAGAAGTACTGTCACCTAGGCCTAACTAAGCCCTCACCTTGATATCCTTACACCACAGTCAGGACTCCCAGCATGGCAATGGTTACTAGGGTCACGAGCCACTGTGTCCACGGGATGCACAAGAGAGAGTCCGATGCGACTTGTTAATACGCTGCTTTGTCCTGCTGGAAATTGAGGCTTCCTGGGAAAGTTGATTTTCCTCATTGCAAAGTAGAGAGTTTGCGGCCCCAGGATTACCTGGTAAACACTGTTGTTGCCCATCTTCTCTTTGCTGCACAGTCGTCTTTGGGAGGACTAGTTATCTTCCACGAAAGAACACTTGGCTTTCAATTCCTGCCACATCCTCATCCCTCCAAAATTGTTCGTGTTACGCCCACAACCCTGGACGACTCGCCTCAGGCCAACGTTCTACTTCTCTCGTCACAGACATAGGCGGGCCGCAGGCTCACGGCAGCGTTTGTCAAAGCGGTGCTTTAAATCTAGGAAGCGTTTCTGGCGTCTTAGGACACGGGGGTCTGCACTAGGATCCAAGATGTAAACGACGGACTGCCCGTCCTTTCTGGGCCTTGTGAGCGAAGCTCAGTTGAGGGCAACTATAGGCCGAAAGAAGGGCTGTGAAGGGCGTCTGTGGTTCAAATGCTAGGATGCGGCAAGTTGAAACGACTGTAGTATCTCCGTGCTATGCGCACCTTGGACGTGCCATGGAGAGACGGAAACAACAGGGTGCATGCTCTGCGGTCCATTTTGAAACTAAGGCTTGAAGGGAAACTTTATTTTCCTCATTGGGATTTAGAGAGCTGCGGGCTCAGTTCTCCCTGGGAAACAGTGTTGTTGCACAGTTGCCTTTGTGATGACAAGTGAATTTCCTGGAAGGAAATTGGATGTTGCCGTTCCTCGGTAAGTGCTCTTACTTCGGTTGTCCTCAGGGAAGGGGAGAACCACACGGGGCCTCTGGCCTTAAGCTACTGTTCAGGTTTTCTCATGAACGAGGTAGGCATGCAACAGACCCCATGCAGCCTTAGTCCCTGGGTTTCTTGAACCCTAGGAAGCATATCAGGTCTCTCTTGAGTCGCCGGTCTGCAATAGGATCCGAAACGGATAAAAGGGCCTCCTGTGTCTTCAGGGAGTTGTGAGCAATGCACCGCTGGCAGCAGCTAGATGCCGAGTCATGGGCAGTGAAGGGCTGCGTCAGAGAAACACCTAGGTTGGGATAGCTTAGAAACAGCCAGCTATCAGCGTTCTGTTCATTCCTTCATGCAAAACGTGTCTGCATTTCCGCCGAACCCAGAGCACACAAAACGTACAGTGTTTCGACCCCGCCTTCAGGGAACTCGCACGTGATGCAATTTACCCCAGGCGGCCACTGGACTTTCAGTGTAGCCTGAAAAATTTCGGGCTCTCCCTTGAAAGCCAGGTATTCTGGAGATACATTGTACAAACCGGCCTCACTAACCCATGACTTGCTCATCCTTTCACCACAATCACGACCCCCTGTATCACAAAGTTTACTCACTAAAGGGTGTAGTTGGTCAGCTGAACGTCCAGTAGGGAGTCAGAAACTGCAGCATAAGGCGCTGTGCCCTCGACTTAGAAACTGAAGCGTGATGGGAAGTTTATTTACCACACTGGAATGACGACACGCGGCCTCAAGGTTAACTGAGGAACAGTGTAGTGGCCTATCTTTTCTTCATTGCAGAATTGCCTTTGTGAGGACAAGTGATTCCCCCCCCCAACCCCGTGAGGCATACGTGGCCTTTCACTCCCTGCTAGGTGCTCATCCCTCAGCAATCGTCGGTGAGTAAGCCAAACATATAGGAGGACTGGTCCCAAGCTAAGGTACTGTTTTGTTTGTCACACAGACAGGCAGGCACCAGGTTCCAGGCAGCGTTTGTCAAAGCGGTGCTTTAAGTGTAGGAAGCATTTCTGGTGTCTTAGGACAAACAGGTCTGCACTGGGATCCAAGATGTACACGATGGACCGCCCGTCGCTTCTAGGAGCTGAGAGAAGTGTTCGGCTGAGGACAACCATATGCCGAAACAAGGGCAGTAAAGATCTTCTTTTGCTAAACATCTAGCATGTGGTAAGTGAAACAACTCAAGTATCTCCCTTCTAAGGCACCTTGGGAGTACAAACTAGAGAGAGACACAGCAGGGTGAATGCTCTGTGTGGTCCCTCTTGAAAGTAAGGCTGCGAGTGAAACTTTGTTTTCCTCACCGGCATTTACAGAGCCGCAGGCTCAATTCTCCCCAAGAAACACTGTTGCTGCACAGCTTCTCTTCGTAACACAATTACCATCGTGATGATGTGAGTTTCTAGGCAAGAAACTTGGAGGTTGCCATCCCTTGGTAGATGGTCATCCTTCAGTAGTCTTCAGGGAATAGGCCCACCACATGGGGCCTCTAGCCTCAAGCTAACGTCCAGGTGTTCTCATGACAGACTTAGGGAAGCAACAGATTGCATAGAGCCTTAGTCCCCGTGGTTCGTGAACTCTAGGAAGCATATCAGCTCCCTTTTGGACTCACTTGTCAGCGCTAGGTTCCGAAACGTACTGAGAAAGGACTGCCTGTGTCTTCGTGGAGCCTTGAGCCATCTACCGTCGGGAACGGCTAGATGCCGACTGATGGGCAGTGAAGGGCTTCGTTGTTTAGACACCTGGATTGCGATAGCTTGAAAGCAACCCAGTTATCAACGTTCCATGCCTTCCTTCATGCAAAGGGTGTCTGCGCTCTGGAGGAACCGTGAGCTGCAGTAGAAAATACAATTAGCCTACCACTGCTCCTGGGAGCTGTTCCACGACGTCCGTCTACCTCAAGCGGCAACTACACTTTAAGTCCGGCTTCAAAACGTACAGGGTTTTCACGAACTGGTAGATAGTCTAGAGAAGTACTGTCACCTAGGCCTAACTAAGCCCTCACCTTGATATCCTTACACCACAGTCAGGACTCCCAGCATGGCAATGGTTACTAGGGTCACGAGCCACTGTGTCCACGGGATGCACAAGAGAGAGTCCGATGCGACTTGTTAATACGCTGCTTTGTCCTGCTGGAAATTGAGGCTTCCTGGGAAAGTTGATTTTCCTCATTGCAAAGTAGAGAGTTTGCGGCCCCAGGATTACCTGGTAAACACTGTTGTTGCCCATCTTCTCTTTGCTGCACAGTCGTCTTTGGGAGGACTAGTTATCTTCCACGAAAGAACACTTGGCTTGCAATTCCTGCCACGTCCTCATCCCTCCAAAATTGTTCGTGTTACGCCCACAACCCTGGACGACTCGCCTCAGGCCAACGTTCTACTTCTCTCGTCACAGACATAGGCGGGCCGCAGGCTCACGGCAGCGTTTGTCAAAGCGGTGCTTTAAATCTAGGAAGCGTTTCTGGCGTCTTAGGACACGGGGGTCTGCACTAGGATCCAAGATGTAAACGACGGACTGCCCGTCCTTTCTGGGCCTTGTGAGCGAAGCTCAGTTGAGGGCAACTATAGGCCGAAAGAAGGGCTGTGAAGGGCGTCTGTGGTTCAAATGCTAGGATGCGGCAAGTTGAAACGACTGTAGTATCTCCGTGCTATGCGCACCTTGGACGTGCCATGGAGAGACGGAAACAACAGGGTGCGTGCTCTGCGGTCCATTTTGAAACTAAGGCTTGAAGGGAAACTTTATTTTCCTCATTGGGATTTAGAGAGCTGCGGGCTCAGTTCTCCCTGGGAAACAGTGTTGTTGCACAGTTGCCTTTGTGATGACAAGTGAATTTCCTGGAAGGAAATTGGATGTTGCCGTTCCTCGGTAAGTGCTCTTACTTCGGTTGTCCTCAGGGAAGGGGAGAACCACACGGGGCCTCTGGCCTTAAGCTACTGTTCAGGTTTTCTCATGAACGAGGTAGGCATGCAACAGACCCCATGCAGCCTTAGTCCCTGGGTTTCTTGAACCCTAGGAAGCATATCAGGTCTCTCTTGAGTCGCCGGTCTGCAATAGGATCCGAAACGGATAAAAGGGCCTCCTGTGTCTTCAGGGAGTTGTGAGCAATGCACCGCTGGCAGCAGCTAGATGCCGAGTCATGGGCAGTGAAGGGCTGCGTCAGAGAAACACCTAGGTTGGGATAGCTTAGAAACAGCCAGCTATCAGCGTTCTGTTCATTCCTTCATGCAAAACGTGTCTGCATTTCCGCCGAACCCAGAGCACACAAAACGTACAGTGTTTCGACCCCGCCTTCAGGGAACTCGCACGTGATGCAATTTACCCCAGGCGGCCACTGGACTTTCAGTGTAGCCTGAAAAATTTCGGGCTCTCCCTTGAAAGCCAGGTATTCTGGAGATACATTGTACAAACCGGCCTCACTAACCCATGACTTGCTCATCCTTTCACCACAATCACGACCCCCTGTATCACAAAGTTTACTCACTAAAGGGTGTAGTTGGTCAGCTGAACGTCCAGTAGGGAGTCAGAAACTGCAGCATAAGGCGCTGTGCCCTCGACTTAGAAACTGAAGCGTGATGGGAAGTTTATTTACCACACTGGAATGACGACACGCGGCCTCAAGGTTAACTGAGGAACAGTGTAGTGGCCTATCTTTTCTTCATTGCAGAATTGCCTTTGTGAGGACAAGTGATTCCCCCCCCCAACCCCGTGAGGCATACGTGGCCTTTCACTCCCTGCTAGGTGCTCATCCCTCAGCAATCGTCGGTGAGTAAGCCAAACATATAGGAGGACTGGTCCCAAGCTAAGGTACTGTTTTGTTTGTCACACAGACAGGCAGGCACCAGGTTCCAGGCAGCGTTTGTCAAAGCGGTGCTTTAAGTGTAGGAAGCATTTCTGGTGTCTTAGGACAAACAGGTCTGCACTGGGATCCAAGATGTACACGATGGACCGCCCGTCGCTTCTAGGAGCTGAGAAAAGTGTTCGGCTGAGGACAACCATATGCCGAAACAAGGGCAGTAAAGATCTTCTTTTGCTAAACATCTAGCATGTGGTAAGTGAAACAACTCAAGTATCTCCCTTCTAAGGCACCTTGGGAGTACAAACTAGAGAGAGACACAGCAGGGTGAATGCTCTGTGTGGTCCCTCTTGAAAGTAAGGCTGCGAGTGAAACTTTGTTTTCCTCACCGGCATTTACAGAGCCGCAGGCTCAATTCTCCCCAAGAAACACTGTTGCTGCACAGCTTCTCTTCGTAACACAATTGCCATCGTGATGATGTGAGTTTCTAGGCAAGAAACTTGGAGGTTGCCATCCCTTGGTAGATGGTCATCCTTCAGTAGTCTTCAGGGAATAGGCCCACCACATGGGGCCTCTAGCCTCAAGCTAACGTCCAGGTGTTCTCATGACAGACTTAGGGAAGCAACAGATTGCATAGAGCCTTAGTCCCCGTGGTGCGTGAACTCTAGGAAGCATATCAGCTCTCTTTTGGACTCACTTGTCAGCGCTAGGTTCCGAAACGTACTGAGAAAGGACTGCCTGTGTCTTCGTGGAGCCTTGAGACATCTACCGTCGGGAACGGCTAGATGCCGACTGATGGGCAGTGAAGGGCTTCGTTGTTTAGACACCTGGATTGCGATAGCTTGAAAGCAACCCAGTTATCAACGTTCCATGCCTTCCTTCATGCAAAGGGTGTCTGCGCTCTGGAGGAACCGTGAGCTGCAGTAGAAAATACAATTAGCCTACCACTGCTCCTGGGAGCTGTTCCACGACGTCCGTCTACCTCAAGCGGCAACTACACTTTAAGTCCGGCTTCAAAACGTACAGGGTTTTCACGAACTGGTAGATAGTCTAGAGAAGTACTGTCACCTAGGCCTAACTAAGCCCTCACCTTGATATCCTTACACCACAGTCAGGACTCCCAGCATGGCAATGGTTACTAGGGTCACGAGCCACTGTGTCCACGGGATGCACAAGAGAGAGTCCGATGCGACTTGTTAATACGCTGCTTTGTCCTGCTGGAAATTGAGGCTTCCTGGGAAAGTTGATTTTCCTCATTGCAAAGTAGAGAGTTTGCGGCCCCAGGATTACCTGGTAAACACTGTTGTTGCCCATCTTCTCTTTGCTGCACAGTCGTCTTTGGGAGGACTAGTTATCTTCCACGAAAGAACACTTGGCTTGCAATTCCTGCCACGTCCTCATCCCTCCAAAATTGTTCGTGTTACGCCCACAACCCTGGACGACTCGCCTCAGGCCAACGTTCTACTTCTCTCGTCACAGACATAGGCGGGCCGCAGGCTCACGGCAGCGTTTGTCAAAGCGGTGCTTTAAATCTAGGAAGCGTTTCTGGCGTCTTAGGACACGGGGGTCTGCACTAGGATCCAAGATGTAAACGACGGACTGCCCGTCCTTTCTGGGCCTTGTGAGCGAAGCTCAGTTGAGGGCAACTATAGGCCGAAAGAAGGGCTGTGAAGGGCGTCTGTGGTTCAAATGCTAGGATGCGGCAAGTTGAAACGACTGTAGTATCTCCGTGCTATGCGCACCTTGGACGTGCCATGGAGAGACGGAAACAACAGGGTGCGTGCTCTGCGGTCCATTTTGAAACTAAGGCTTGAAGGGAAACTTTATTTTCCTCATTGGGATTTAGAGAGCTGCGGGCTCAGTTCTCCCTGGGAAACAGTGTTGTTGCACAGTTGCCTTTGTGATGACAAGTGAATTTCCTGGAAGGAAATTGGATGTTGCCGTTCCTCGGTAAGTGCTCTTACTTCGGTTGTCCTCAGGGAAGGGGAGAACCACACGGGGCCTCTGGCCTTAAGCTACTGTTCAGGTTTTCTCATGAACGAGGTAGGCATGCAACAGACCCCATGCAGCCTTAGTCCCTGGGTTTCTTGAACCCTAGGAAGCATATCAGGTCTCTCTTGAGTCGCCGGTCTGCAATAGGATCCGAAACGGATAAAAGGGCCTCCTGTGTCTTCAGGGAGTTGTGAGCAATGCACCGCTGGCAGCAGCTAGATGCCGAGTCATGGGCAGTGAAGGGCTGTGTCAGAGAAACACCTAGGTTGGGATAGCTTAGAAACAGCCAGCTATCAGCGTTCTGTTCATTCCTTCATGCAAAACGTGTCTGCATTTCCGCCGAACCCAGAGCACACAAAACGTACAGTGTTTCGACCCCGCCTTCAGGGAACTCGCACGTGATGCAATTTACCCCAGGCGGCCACTGGACTTTCAGTGTAGCCTGAAAAATTTCGGGCTCTCCCTTGAAAGCCAGGTATTCTGGAGATACATTGTACAAACCGGCCTCACTAACCCATGACTTGCTCATCCTTTCACCACAATCACGACCCCCTGTATCACAAAGTTTACTCACTAAAGGGTGTAGTTGGTCAGCTGAACGTCCAGTAGGGAGTCAGAAACTGCAGCATAAGGCGCTGTGCCCTCGACTTAGAAACTGAAGCATGATGGGAAGTTTATTTACCACACTGGAATGACGACACGCGGCCTCAAGGTTAACTGAGGAACAGTGTAGTGGCCTATCTTTTCTTCATTGCAGAATTGCCTTTGTGAGGACAAGTGATTCCCCCCCCAACCCCGTGAGGCATACGTGGCCTTTCACTCCCTGCTAGGTGCTCATCCCTCAGCAATCGTCGGTGAGTAAGCCAAACATATAGGAGGACTGGTCCCAAGCTAAGGTACTGTTTTGTTTGTCACACAGACAGGCAGGCACCAGGTTCCAGGCAGCGTTTGTCAAAGCGGTGCTTTAAGTGTAGGAAGCATTTCTGGTGTCTTAGGACAAACAGGTCTGCACTGGGATCCAAGATGTACACGATGGACCGCCCGTCGCTTCTAGGAGCTGAGAGAAGTGTTCGGCTGAGGACAACCATATGCCGAAACAAGGGCAGTAAAGATCTTCTTTTGCTAAACATCTAGCATGTGGTAAGTGAAACAACTCAAGTATCTCCCTTCTAAGGCACCTTGGGAGTACAAACTAGAGAGAGACACAGCAGGGTGAATGCTCTGTGTGGTCCCTCTTGAAAGTAAGGCTGCGAGTGAAACTTTGTTTTCCTCACCGGCATTTACAGAGCCGCAGGCTCAATTCTCCCCAAGAAACACTGTTGCTGCACAGCTTCTCTTCGTAACACAATTGCCATCGTGATGATGTGAGTTTCTAGGCAAGAAACTTGGAGGTTGCCATCCCTTGGTAGATGGTCATCCTTCAGTAGTCTTCAGGGAATAGGCCCACCACATGGGGCCTCTAGCCTCAAGCTAACGTCCAGGTGTTCTCATGACAGACTTAGGGAAGCAACAGATTGCATAGAGCCTTAGTCCCCGTGGTTCGTGAACTCTAGGAAGCATATCAGCTCCCTTTTGGACTCACTTGTCAGCGCTAGGTTCCGAAACGTACTGAGAAAGGACTGCCTGTGTCTTCGTGGAGCCTTGAGACATCTACCGTCGGGAACGGCTAGATGCCGACTGATGGGCAGTGAAGGGCTTCGTTGTTTAGACACCTGGATTGCGATAGCTTGAAAGCAACCCAGTTATCAACGTTCCATGCCTTCCTTCATGCAAAGGGTGTCTGCGCTCTGGAGGAACCGTGAGCTGCAGTAGAAAATACAATTAGCCTACCACTGCTCCTGGGAGCTGTTCCACGACGTCCGTCTACCTCAAGCGGCAACTACACTTTAAGTCCGGCTTCAAAACGTACAGGGTTTTCACGAACTGGTAGATAGTTAGAGAAGTACTGTCACCTAGGCCTAACTAAGCCCTCACCTTGATATCCTTACACCACAGTCAGGACTCCCAGCATGGCAATGGTTACTAGGGTCACGAGCCACTGTGTCCACGGGATGCACAAGAGAGAGTCCGATGCGACTTGTTAATACGCTGCTTTGTCCTGCTGGAAATTGAGGCTTCCTGGGAAAGTTGATTTTCCTCATTGCAAAGTAGAGAGTTTGCGGCCCCAGGATTACCTGGTAAACACTGTTGTTGCCCATCTTCTCTTTGCTGCACAGTCGTCTTTGGGAGGACTAGTTATCTTCCACGAAAGAACACTTGGCTTGCAATTCCTGCCACGTCCTCATCCCTCCAAAATTGTTCGTGTTACGCCCACAACCCTGGACGACTCGCCTCAGGCCAACGTTCTACTTCTCTCGTCACAGACATAGGCGGGCCGCAGGCTCACGGCAGCGTTTGTCAAAGCGGTGCTTTAAATCTAGGAAGCGTTTCTGGCGTCTTAGGACACGGGGGTCTGCACTAGGATCCAAGATGTAAACGACGGACTGCCCGTCCTTTCTGGGCCTTGTGAGCGAAGCTCAGTTGAGGGCAACTATAGGCCGAAAGAAGGGCTGTGAAGGGCGTCTGTGGTTCAAATGCTAGGATGCGGCAAGTTGAAACGACTGTAGTATCTCCGTGCTATGCGCACCTTGGACGTGCCATGGAGAGACGGAAACAACAGGGTGCATGCTCTGCGGTCCATTTTGAAACTAAGGCTTGAAGGGAAACTTTATTTTCCTCATTGGGATTTAGAGAGCTGCGGGCTCAGTTCTCCCTGGGAAACAGTGTTGTTGCACAGTTGCCTTTGTGATGACAAGTGAATTTCCTGGAAGGAAATTGGATGTTGCCGTTCCTCGGTAAGTGCTCTTACTTCGGTTGTCCTCAGGGAAGGGGAGAACCACACGGGGCCTCTGGCCTTAAGCTACTGTTCAGGTTTTCTCATGAACGAGGTAGGCATGCAACAGACCCCATGCAGCCTTAGTCCCTGGGTTTCTTGAACCCTAGGAAGCATATCAGGTCTCTCTTGAGTCGCCGGTCTGCAATAGGATCCGAAACGGATAAAAGGGCCTCCTGTGTCTTCAGGGAGTTGTGAGCAATGCACCGCTGGCAGCAGCTAGATGCCGAGTCATGGGCAGTGAAGGGCTGCGTCAGAGAAACACCTAGGTTGGGATAGCTTAGAAACAGCCAGCTATCAGCGTTCTGTTCATTCCTTCATGCAAAACGTGTCTGCATTTCCGCCGAACCCAGAGCACACAAAACGTACAGTGTTTCGACCCCGCCTTCAGGGAACTCGCACGTGATGCAATTTACCCCAGGCGGCCACTGGACTTTCAGTGTAGCCTGAAAAATTTCGGGCTCTCCCTTGAAAGCCAGGTATTCTGGAGATACATTGTACAAACCGGCCTCACTAACCCATGACTTGCTCATCCTTTCACCACAATCACGACCCCCTGTATCACAAAGTTTACTCACTAAAGGGTGTAGTTGGTCAGCTGAACGTCCAGTAGGGAGTCAGAAACTGCAGCATAAGGCGCTGTGCCCTCGACTTAGAAACTGAAGCGTGATGGGAAGTTTATTTACCACACTGGAATGACGACACGCGGCCTCAAGGTTAACTGAGGAACAGTGTAGTGGCCTATCTTTTCTTCATTGCAGAATTGCCTTTGTGAGGACAAGTGATTCCCCCCCCCAACCCCGTGAGGCATACGTGGCCTTTCACTCCCTGCTAGGTGCTCATCCCTCAGCAATCGTCGGTGAGTAAGCCAAACATATAGGAGGACTGGTCCCAAGCTAAGGTACTGTTTTGTTTGTCACACAGACAGGCAGGCACCAGGTTCCAGGCAGCGTTTGTCAAAGCGGTGCTTTAAGTGTAGGAAGCATTTCTGGTGTCTTAGGACAAACAGGTCTGCACTGGGATCCAAGATGTACACGATGGACCGCCCGTCGCTTCTAGGAGCTGAGAGAAGTGTTCGGCTGAGGACAACCATATGCCGAAACAAGGGCAGTAAAGATCTTCTTTTGCTAAACATCTAGCATGTGGTAAGTGAAACAACTCAAGTATCTCCCTTCTAAGGCACCTTGGGAGTACAAACTAGAGAGAGACACAGCAGGGTGAATGCTCTGTGTGGTCCCTCTTGAAAGTAAGGCTGCGAGTGAAACTTTGTTTTCCTCACCGGCATTTACAGAGCCGCAGGCTCAATTCTCCCCAAGAAACACTGTTGCTGCACAGCTTCTCTTCGTAACACAATTGCCATCGTGATGATGTGAGTTTCTAGGCAAGAAACTTGGAGGTTGCCATCCCTTGGTAGATGGTCATCCTTCAGTAGTCTTCAGGGAATAGGCCCACCACATGGGGCCTCTAGCCTCAAGCTAACGTCCAGGTGTTCTCATGACAGACTTAGGGAAGCAACAGATTGCATAGAGCCTTAGTCCCCGTGGTGCGTGAACTCTAGGAAGCATATCAGCTCTCTTTTGGACTCACTTGTCAGCGCTAGGTTCCGAAACGTACTGAGAAAGGACTGCCTGTGTCTTCGTGGAGCCTTGAGACATCTACCGTCGGGAACGGCTAGATGCCGACTGATGGGCAGTGAAGGGCTTCGTTGTTTAGACACCTGGATTGCGATAGCTTGAAAGCAACCCAGTTATCAACGTTCCATGCCTTCCTTCATGCAAAGGGTGTCTGCGCTCTGGAGGAACCGTGAGCTGCAGTAGAAAATACAATTAGCCTACCACTGCTCCTGGGAGCTGTTCCACGACGTCCGTCTACCTCAAGCGGCAACTACACTTTAAGTCCGGCTTCAAAACGTACAGGGTTTTCACGAACTGGTAGATAGTCTAGAGAAGTACTGTCACCTAGGCCTAACTAAGCCCTCACCTTGATATCCTTACACCACAGTCAGGACTCCCAGCATGGCAATGGTTACTAGGGTCACGAGCCACTGTGTCCACGGGATGCACAAGAGAGAGTCCGATGCGACTTGTTAATACGCTGCTTTGTCCTGCTGGAAATTGAGGCTTCCTGGGAAAGTTGATTTTCCTCATTGCAAAGTAGAGAGTTTGCGGCCCCAGGATTACCTGGTAAACACTGTTGTTGCCCATCTTCTCTTTGCTGCACAGTCGTCTTTGGGAGGACTAGTTATCTTCCACGAAAGAACACTTGGCTTGCAATTCCTGCCACGTCCTCATCCCTCCAAAATTGTTCGTGTTACGCCCACAACCCTGGACGACTCGCCTCAGGCCAACGTTCTACTTCTCTCGTCACAGACATAGGCGGGCCGCAGGCTCACGGCAGCGTTTGTCAAAGCGGTGCTTTAAATCTAGGAAGCGTTTCTGGCGTCTTAGGACACGGGGGTCTGCACTAGGATCCAAGATGTAAACGACGGACTGCCCGTCCTTTCTGGGCCTTGTGAGCGAAGCTCAGTTGAGGGCAACTATAGGCCGAAAGAAGGGCTGTGAAGGGCGTCTGTGGTTCAAATGCTAGGATGCGGCAAGTTGAAACGACTGTAGTATCTCCGTGCTATGCGCACCTTGGACGTGCCATGGAGAGACGGAAACAACAGGGTGCGTGCTCTGCGGTCCATTTTGAAACTAAGGCTTGAAGGGAAACTTTATTTTCCTCATTGGGATTTAGAGAGCTGCGGGCTCAGTTCTCCCTGGGAAACAGTGTTGTTGCACAGTTGCCTTTGTGATGACAAGTGAATTTCCTGGAAGGAAATTGGATGTTGCCGTTCCTCGGTAAGTGCTCTTACTTCGGTTGTCCTCAGGGAAGGGGAGAACCACACGGGGCCTCTGGCCTTAAGCTACTGTTCAGGTTTTCTCATGAACGAGGTAGGCATGCAACAGACCCCATGCAGCCTTAGTCCCTGGGTTTCTTGAACCCTAGGAAGCATATCAGGTCTCTCTTGAGTCGCCGGTCTGCAATAGGATCCGAAACGGATAAAAGGGCCTCCTGTGTCTTCAGGGAGTTGTGAGCAATGCACCGCTGGCAGCAGCTAGATGCCGAGTCATGGGCAGTGAAGGGCTGTGTCAGAGAAACACCTAGGTTGGGATAGCTTAGAAACAGCCAGCTATCAGCGTTCTGTTCATTCCTTCATGCAAAACGTGTCTGCATTTCCGCCGAACCCAGAGCACACAAAACGTACAGTGTTTCGACCCCGCCTTCAGGGAACTCGCACGTGATGCAATTTACCCCAGGCGGCCACTGGACTTTCAGTGTAGCCTGAAAAATTTCGGGCTCTCCCTTGAAAGCCAGGTATTCTGGAGATACATTGTACAAACCGGCCTCACTAACCCATGACTTGCTCATCCTTTCACCACAATCACGACCCCCTGTATCACAAAGTTTACTCACTAAAGGGTGTAGTTGGTCAGCTGAACGTCCAGTAGGGAGTCAGAAACTGCAGCATAAGGCGCTGTGCCCTCGACTTAGAAACTGAAGCATGATGGGAAGTTTATTTACCACACTGGAATGACGACACGCGGCCTCAAGGTTAACTGAGGAACAGTGTAGTGGCCTATCTTTTCTTCATTGCAGAATTGCCTTTGTGAGGACAAGTGATTCCCCCCCCAACCCCGTGAGGCATACGTGGCCTTTCACTCCCTGCTAGGTGCTCATCCCTCAGCAATCGTCGGTGAGTAAGCCAAACATATAGGAGGACTGGTCCCAAGCTAAGGTACTGTTTTGTTTGTCACACAGACAGGCAGGCACCAGGTTCCAGGCAGCGTTTGTCAAAGCGGTGCTTTAAGTGTAGGAAGCATTTCTGGTGTCTTAGGACAAACAGGTCTGCACTGGGATCCAAGATGTACACGATGGACCGCCCGTCGCTTCTAGGAGCTGAGAGAAGTGTTCGGCTGAGGACAACCATATGCCGAAACAAGGGCAGTAAAGATCTTCTTTTGCTAAACATCTAGCATGTGGTAAGTGAAACAACTCAAGTATCTCCCTTCTAAGGCACCTTGGGAGTACAAACTAGAGAGAGACACAGCAGGGTGAATGCTCTGTGTGGTCCCTCTTGAAAGTAAGGCTGCGAGTGAAACTTTGTTTTCCTCACCGGCATTTACAGAGCCGCAGGCTCAATTCTCCCCAAGAAACACTGTTGCTGCACAGCTTCTCTTCGTAACACAATTGCCATCGTGATGATGTGAGTTTCTAGGCAAGAAACTTGGAGGTTGCCATCCCTTGGTAGATGGTCATCCTTCAGTAGTCTTCAGGGAATAGGCCCACCACATGGGGCCTCTAGCCTCAAGCTAACGTCCAGGTGTTCTCATGACAGACTTAGGGAAGCAACAGATTGCATAGAGCCTTAGTCCCCGTGGTTCGTGAACTCTAGGAAGCATATCAGCTCCCTTTTGGACTCACTTGTCAGCGCTAGGTTCCGAAACGTACTGAGAAAGGACTGCCTGTGTCTTCGTGGAGCCTTGAGACATCTACCGTCGGGAACGGCTAGATGCCGACTGATGGGCAGTGAAGGGCTTCGTTGTTTAGACACCTGGATTGCGATAGCTTGAAAGCAACCCAGTTATCAACGTTCCATGCCTTCCTTCATGCAAAGGGTGTCTGCGCTCTGGAGGAACCGTGAGCTGCAGTAGAAAATACAATTAGCCTACCACTGCTCCTGGGAGCTGTTCCACGACGTCCGTCTACCTCAAGCGGCAACTACACTTTAAGTCCGGCTTCAAAACGTACAGGGTTTTCACGAACTGGTAGATAGTTAGAGAAGTACTGTCACCTAGGCCTAACTAAGCCCTCACCTTGATATCCTTACACCACAGTCAGGACTCCCAGCATGGCAATGGTTACTAGGGTCACGAGCCACTGTGTCCACGGGATGCACAAGAGAGAGTCCGATGCGACTTGTTAATACGCTGCTTTGTCCTGCTGGAAATTGAGGCTTCCTGGGAAAGTTGATTTTCCTCATTGCAAAGTAGAGAGTTTGCGGCCCCAGGATTACCTGGTAAACACTGTTGTTGCCCATCTTCTCTTTGCTGCACAGTCGTCTTTGGGAGGACTAGTTATCTTCCACGAAAGAACACTTGGCTTGCAATTCCTGCCACGTCCTCATCCCTCCAAAATTGTTCGTGTTATGCCCACAACCCTGGACGACTCGCCTCAGGCCAACGTTCTACTTCTCTCGTCACAGACATAGGCGGGCCGCAGGCTCACGGCAGCGTTTGTCAAAGCGGTGCTTTAAATCTAGGAAGCGTTTCTGGCGTCTTAGGACACGGGGGTCTGCACTAGGATCCAAGATGTAAACGACGGACTGCCCGTCCTTTCTGGGCCTTGTGAGCGAAGCTCAGTTGAGGGCAACTATAGGCCGAAAGAAGGGCTGTGAAGGGCGTCTGTGGTTCAAATGCTAGGATGCGGCAAGTTGAAACGACTGTAGTATCTCCGTGCTATGCGCACCTTGGACGTGCCATGGAGAGACGGAAACAACAGGGTGCATGCTCTGCGGTCCATTTTGAAACTAAGGCTTGAAGGGAAACTTTATTTTCCTCATTGGGATTTAGAGAGCTGCGGGCTCAGTTCTCCCTGGGAAACAGTGTTGTTGCACAGTTGCCTTTGTGATGACAAGTGAATTTCCTGGAAGGAAATTGGATGTTGCCGTTCCTCGGTAAGTGCTCTTACTTCGGTTGTCCTCAGGGAAGGGGAGAACCACACGGGGCCTCTGGCCTTAAGCTACTGTTCAGGTTTTCTCATGAACGAGGTAGGCATGCAACAGACCCCATGCAGCCTTAGTCCCTGGGTTTCTTGAACCCTAGGAAGCATATCAGGTCTCTCTTGAGTCGCCGGTCTGCAATAGGATCCGAAACGGATAAAAGGGCCTCCTGTGTCTTCAGGGAGTTGTGAGCAATGCACCGCTGGCAGCAGCTAGATGCCGAGTCATGGGCAGTGAAGGGCTGCGTCAGAGAAACACCTAGGTTGGGATAGCTTAGAAACAGCCAGCTATCAGCGTTCTGTTCATTCCTTCATGCAAAACGTGTCTGCATTTCCGCCGAACCCAGAGCACACAAAACGTACAGTGTTTCGACCCCGCCTTCAGGGAACTCGCACGTGATGCAATTTACCCCAGGCGGCCACTGGACTTTCAGTGTAGCCTGAAAAATTTCGGGCTCTCCCTTGAAAGCCAGGTATTCTGGAGATACATTGTACAAACCGGCCTCACTAACCCATGACTTGCTCATCCTTTCACCACAATCACGACCCCCTGTATCACAAAGTTTACTCACTAAAGGGTGTAGTTGGTCAGCTGAACGTCCAGTAGGGAGTCAGAAACTGCAGCATAAGGCGCTGTGCCCTCGACTTAGAAACTGAAGCGTGATGGGAAGTTTATTTACCACACTGGAATGACGACACGCGGCCTCAAGGTTAACTGAGGAACAGTGTAGTGGCCTATCTTTTCTTCATTGCAGAATTGCCTTTGTGAGGACAAGTGATTCCCCCCCCCCAACCCCGTGAGGCATACGTGGCCTTTCACTCCCTGCTAGGTGCTCATCCCTCAGCAATCGTCGGTGAGTAAGCCAAACATATAGGAGGACTGGTCCCAAGCTAAGGTACTGTTTTGTTCGTCACACAGAGAGGCAGGCACCAGGTTCCAGGCAGCGTTTGTCAAAGCGGTGCTTTAAGTGTAGGAAGCATTTCTGGTGTCTTAGGACAAACAGGTCTGCACTGGGATCCAAGATGTACACGATGGACCGCCCGTCGCTTCTAGGAGCTGAGAGAAGTGTTCGGCTGAGGACATCCATATGCCGAAAGAAGGGCAGTAAAGATCTTCTTTTGCTAAACATCTAGCATGTGGTAAGTGAAACAACTCAAGTATCTCCCTTCTAAGGCACCTTGGGAGTACAAACTAGAGAGAGACACAGCAGGGTGAATGCTCTGTGTGGTCCTTTTTGAAAGTAAGGCTGAGTGAAACTTTATTTTCCTCACCGGCATTTACAGAGCCGCAGGCTCAATTCTCCCCAAGAAACACTGTTGCTGCACAGCTTCTCTTCGTAACACAATTGCCATCGTGATGATGTGAGTTTCTAGGCAAGAAACTTGGAGGTTGCCATCCCTTGGTAGGTGGTCATCCTTCAGTAGTCTTCAGGGAATGGGCCCACCACATGGGGCCTCTAGCCTCAAGCTAACGTCCAGGTGTTCTCATGACAGACGTAGGGAAGCAACAGATTGCATAGAGCCTTAGTCCCCGTGGTGCGTGAACTCTAGGAAGCATATCAGCTCTCTTTTGGACTCACTTGTCAGCGCTAGGTTCCGAAACGTACTGAGAAAGGACTGCCTGTGTCTTCGTGGAGCCTTGAGCCATCTACCGTCGGGAACGGCTAGATGCCGACTGATGGGCAGTGAAGGGCTTCGTTGTTTAGACACCTGGATTGCGATAGCTTGAAAGCAACCCAGTTATCAACGTTCCATGCCTTCCTTCATGCAAAGGGTGTCTGCGCTCTGGAGGAACCGTGAGCTGCAGTAGAAAATACAATTAGCCTACCACTGCTCCTGGGAGCTGTTCCACGACGTCCGTCTACCTCAAGCGGCAACTACACTTTAAGTCCGGCTTCAAAACCTACAGGGTTTTCCCGAACTGGTAGATAGTCTAGAGAAGTACTGTCACCTAGGCCTAACTAAGCCCTCACCTTGATATCCTTACACCACAGTCAGGACTCCCAGCATGGCAATGGTTACTAGGGTCACGAGCCACTGTGTCCACGGGATGCACAAGAGAGAGTCCGATGCGACTTGTTAATACGCTGCTTTGTCCTGCTGGAAATTGAGGCTTCCTGGGAAAGTTGATTTTCCTCATTGCAAAGTAGAGAGTTTGCGGCCCCAGGATTACCTGGTAAACACTGTTGTTGCCCATCTTCTCTTTGCTGCACAGTCGTCTTTGGGAGGACTAGTTATCTTCCACGAAAGAACACTTGGCTTGCAATTCCTGCCACGTCCTCATCCCTCCAAAGTTGTTCGTGTTACGCCCACAACCCTGGACGACTCGCCTCAGGCCAACGTTCTACTTCTCTCGTCACAGACATAGGCGGGCCGCAGGCTCACGGCAGCGTTTGTCAAAGCGGTGCTTTAAATCTAGGAAGCGTTTCTGGCGTCTTAGGACACGGGGGTCTGCACTAGGATCCAAGATGTAAACGACGGACTGCCCGTCCTTTCTGGGCCTTGTGAGCGAAGCTCAGTTGAGGGCAACTATAGGCCGAAAGAAGGGCTGTGAAGGGCGTCTGTGGTTCAAATGCTAGGATGCGGCAAGTTGAAACGACTGTAGTATCTCCGTGCTATGCGCACCTTGGACGTGCCATGGAGAGACGGAAACAACAGGGTGCATGCTCTGCGGTCCATTTTGAAACTAAGGCTTGAAGGGAAACTTTATTTTCCTCATTGGGATTTAGAGAGCTGCGGGCTCAGTTCTCCCTGGGAAACAGTGTTGTTGCACAGTTGCCTTTGTGATGACAAGTGAATTTCCTGGAAGGAAATTGGATGTTGCCGTTCCTCGGTAAGTGCTCTTACTTCGGTTGTCCTCAGGGAAGGGGAGAACCACACGGGGCCTCTGGCCTTAAGCTACTGTTCAGGTTTTCTCATGAACGAGGTAGGCATGCAACAGACCCCATGCAGCCTTAGTCCCTGGGTTTCTTGAACCCTAGGAAGCATATCAGGTCTCTCTTGAGTCGCCGGTCTGCAATAGGATCCGAAACAGATAAAAGGGCCTCCTGTGTCTTCAGGGAGTTGTGAGCAATGCACCGCTGGCAGCAGCTAGATGCCGAGTCATGGGCAGTGAAGGGCTGCGTCAGAGAAACACCTAGGTTGGGATAGCTTAGAAACAGCCAGCTATCAGCGTTCTGTTCATTCCTTCATGCAAAACGTGTCTGCATTTCCGCCGAACCCAGAGCACACAAAACGTACAGTGTTTCGACCCCGCCTTCAGGGAACTCGCACGTGATGCAATTTACCCCAGGCGGCCACTGGACTTTCAGTGTAGCCTGAAAAATTTCGGGCTCTCCCTTGAAAGCCAGGTATTCTGGAGATACATTGTACAAACCGGCCTCACTAACCCATGACTTGCTCATCCTTTCACCACAATCACGACCCCCTGTATCACAAAGTTTACTCACTAAAGGGTGTAGTTGGTCAGCTGAACGTCCAGTAGGGAGTCAGAAACTGCAGCATAAGGCGCTGTGCCCTCGACTTAGAAACTGAAGCGTGATGGGAAGTTTATTTACCACACTGGAATGATGACACGCGGCCTCAAGGTTAACTGAGGAACAGTGTAGTGGCCTATCTTTTCTTCATTGCAGAATTGCCTTTGTGAAGACAAGTGATTCCCCCCCCCAACCCCGTGAGGCATACGTGGCCTTTCACTCCCTGCTAGGTGCTCATCCCTCAGCAATCGTCGGTGAGTAAGCCAAACATATAGGAGGACTGGTCCCAAGCTAAGGTACTGTTTTGTTCGTCACACAGAGAGGCAGGCACCAGGTTCCAGGCAGCGTTTGTCAAAGCGGTGCTTTAAGTGTAGGAAGCATTTCTGGTGTCTTAGGACAAACAGGTCTGCACTGGGATCCAAGATGTACACGATGGACCGCCCGTCGCTTCTAGGAGCTGAGAGAAGTGTTCGGCTGAGGACAACCATATGCCGAAAGAAGGGCAGTAAAGATCTTCTTTTGCTAAACATCTAGCATGTGGTAAGTGAAACAACTCAAGTATCTCCCTTCTAAGGCACCTTGGGAGTACAAACTAGAGAGAGACACAGCAGGGTGAATGCTCTGTGTGGTCCCTCTTGAAAGTAAGGCTGCGAGTGAAACTTTGTTTTCCTCACTGGCATTTACAGAGCCGCAGGCTCAATTCTCCCCAAGAAACACTGTTGCTGCACAGCTTCTCTTCGTAACACAATTGCCATCGTGATGATGTGAGTTTCTAGGCAAGAAACTTGGAGGTTGCCATCCCTTGGTAGATGGTCATCCTTCAGTAGTCTTCAGGGAATAGGCCCACCACATGGGGCCTCTAGCCTCAAGCTAACGTCCAGGTGTTCTCATGACAGACTTAGGGAAGCAACAGATTGCATAGAGCCTTAGTCCCCGTGGTTCGTGAACTCTAGGAAGCATATCAGCTCCCTTTTGGACTCACTTGTCAGCGCTAGGTTCCGAAACGTACTGAGAAAGGACTGCCTGTGTCTTCGTGGAGCCTTGAGCCATCTACCGTCGGGAACGGCTAGATGCCGACTGATGGGCAGTGAAGGGCTTCGTTGTTTAGACACCTGGATTGCGATAGCTTGAAAGCAACCCAGTTATCAACGTTCCATGCCTTCCTTCATGCAAAGGGTGTCTGCGCTCTGGAGGAACCGTGAGCTGCAGTAGAAAATACAATTAGCCTACCACTGCTCCTGGGAGCTGTTCCACGACGTCCGTCTACCTCAAGCGGCAACTACACTTTAAGTCCGGCTTCAAAACGTACAGGGTTTTCACGAACTGGTAGATAGTCTAGAGAAGTACTGTCACCTAGGCCTAACTAAGCCCTCACCTTGATATCCTTACACCACAGTCAGGACTCCCAGCATGGCAATGGTTACTAGGGTCACGAGCCACTGTGTCCACGGGATGCACAAGAGAGAGTCCGATGCGACTTGTTAATACGCTGCTTTGTCCTGCTGGAAATTGAGGCTTCCTGGGAAAGTTGATTTTCCTCATTGCAAAGTAGAGAGTTTGCGGCCCCAGGATTACCTGGTAAACACTGTTGTTGCCCATCTTCTCTTTGCTGCACAGTCGTCTTTGGGAGGACTAGTTATCTTCCACGAAAGAACACTTGGCTTTCAATTCCTGCCACGTCCTCATCCCTCCAAAATTGTTCGTGTTACACCCACAACCCTGGACGACTTGCCTCAGGCCAACGTTCTACTTCTCTCGTCACAGACATAGGCGGGCCGCAGGCTCACGGCAGCGTTTGTCAAAGCGGTGCTTTAAATCTTGGAAGCGTTTCTGGTGTCTTAGGACACGGGGGTCTGCACTAGGATCCAAGATGTAAACGACGGACTGCCCGTCCTTTCTGGGCCTTGTGAGCGAAGCTCAGTTGAGGGCAACTATAGGCCGAAAGAAGGGCTGTGAAGGGCGTCTGTGGTTCAAATGCTAGGATGCGGCAAGTTGAAACGACTGTAGTATCTCCGTGCTATGCGCACCTTGGACGTGCCATGGAGAGACGGAAACAACAGGGTGCATGCTCTGCAGTCCATTTTGAAACTAAGGCTTGAAGGGAAACTTTATTTTCCTCATTGGGATTTAGAGAGCTGCGGGCTCAGTTCTCCCTGGGAAACAGTGTTGTTGCACAGTTGCCTTTGTGATGACAAGTGAATTTCCTGGAAGGAAATTGGATGTTGCCGTTCCTCGGTAAGTGCTCTTACTTCGGTTGTCCTCAGGGAAGGGGAGAACCACACGGGGCCTCTGGCCTTAAGCTACTGTTCAGGTTTTCTCATGAACGAGGTAGGCATGCAACAGACCCCATGCAGCCTTAGTCCCTGGGTTTCTTGAACCCTAGGAAGCATATCAGGTCTCTCTTGAGTCGCCGGTCTGCAATAGGATCCGAAACGGATAAAAGGGCCTCCTGTGTCTTCAGGGAGTTGTGAGCAATGCACCGCTGGCAGCAGCTAGATGCCGAGTCATGGGCAGTGAAGGGCTGCGTCAGAGAAACACCTAGGTTGGGATAGCTTAGAAACAGCCAGCTATCAGCGTTCTGTTCATTCCTTCATGCAAAACGTGTCTGCATTTCCGCCGAACCCAGAGCACACAAAACGTACAGTGTTTCGACCCCGCCTTCAGGGAACTCGCACGTGATGCAATTTACCCCAGGCGGCCACTGGACTTTCAGTGTAGCCTGAAAAATTTCGGGCTCTCCCTTGAAAGCCAGGTATTCTGGAGATACATTGTACAAACCGGCCTCACTAACCCATGACTTGCTCATCCTTTCACCACAATCACGACCCCCTGTATCACAAAGTTTACTCACTAAAGGGTGTAGTTGGTCAGCTGAACGTCCAGTAGGGAGTCAGAAACTGCAGCATAAGGCGCTGTGCCCTCGACTTAGAAACTGAAGCGTGATGGGAAGTTTATTTACCACACTGGAATGACGACACGCGGCCTCAAGGTTAACTGAGGAACAGTGTAGTGGCCTATCTTTTCTTCATTGCAGAATTGCCTTTGTGAGGACAAGTGATTCCCCCCCCCAACCCCGTGAGGCATACGTGGCCTTTCACTCCCTGCTAGGTGCTCATCCCTCAGCAATCGTCGGTGAGTAAGCCAAACATATAGGAGGACTGGTCCCAAGCTAAGGTACTGTTTTGTTCGTCACACAGACAGGCAGGCACCAGGTTCCAGGCAGCGTTTGTCAAAGCGGTGCTTTAAGTGTAGGAAGCATTTCTGGTGTCTTAGGACAAACAGGTCTGCACTGGGATCCAAGATGTACACGATGGACCGCCCGTCGCTTCTAGGAGCTGAGAGAAGTGTTCGGCTGAGGACATCCATATGCCGAAAGAAGGGCAGTAAAGATCTTCTTTTGCTAAACATCTAGCATGTGGTAAGTGAAACAACTCAAGTATCTCCCTTCTAAGGCACCTTGGGAGTACAAACTAGAGAGAGACACAGCAGGGTGAATGCTCTGTGTGGTCCTTTTTGAAAGTAAGGCTGCGAGTGAAACTTTGTTTTCCTCACCGGCATTTACAGAGCCGCAGGCTCAATTCTCCCCAAGAAACACTGTTGCTGCACAGCTTCTCTTCATAACACAATTGCCATCGTGATGATGTGAGTTTCTAGGCAAGAAACTTGGAGGTTGCCATCCCTTGGTAGATGGTCATCCTTCAGTAGTCTTCAGGGAATAGGCCCACCACATGGGGCCTCTAGCCTCAAGCTAACGTCCAGGTGTTCTCATGACAGACTTAGGGAAGCAACAGATTGCATAGAGCCTTAGTCCCCGTGGTTCGTGAACTCTAGGAAGCATATCAGCTCTCTTTTGGACTCACTTGTCAGCGCTAGGTTCCGAAACGTACTGAGAAAGGACTGCCTGTGTCTTCGTGGAGCCTTGAGCCATCTACCGTCGGGAACGGCTAGATGCCGACTGATGGGCAGTGAAGGGCTTCGTTGTTTAGACACCTGGATTGCGATAGCTTGAAAGCAACCCAGTTATCAACGTTCCATGCCTTCCTTCATGCAAAGGGTGTCTGCGCTCTGGAGGAACCGTGAGCTGCAGTAGAAAATACAATTAGCCTACCACTGCTCCTGGGAGCTGTTCCACGACGTCCGTCTACCTCAAGCGGCAACTACACTTTAAGTCCGGCTTCAAAACGTACAGGGTTTTCACGAACTGGTAGATAGTCTAGAGAAGTACTGTCACCTAGGCCTAACTAAGCCCTCACCTTGATATCCTTACACCACAGTCAGGACTCCCAGCATGGCAATGGTTACTAGGGTCACGAGCCACTGTGTCCACGGGATGCACAAGAGAGAGTCCGATGCGACTTGTTAATACGCTGCTTTGTCCTGCTGGAAATTGAGGCTTCCTGGGAAAGTTGATTTTCCTCATTGCAAAGTAGAGAGTTTGCGGCCCCAGGATTACCTGGTAAACACTGTTGTTGCCCATCTTCTCTTTGCTGCACAGTCGTCTTTGGGAGGACTAGTTATCTTCCACGAAAGAACACTTGGCTTGCAATTCCTGCCACGTCCTCATCCCTCCAAAATTGTTCGTGTTACGCCCACAACCCTGGACGACTCGCCTCAGGCCAACGTTCTACTTCTCTCGTCACAGACATAGGCGGGCCGCAGGCTCACGGCAGCGTTTGTCAAAGCGGTGCTTTAAATCTAGGAAGCGTTTCTGGCGTCTTAGGACACGGGGGTCTGCACTAGGATCCAAGATGTAAACGACGGACTGCCCGTCCTTTCTGGGCCTTGTGAGCGAAGCTCAGTTGAGGGCAACTATAGGCCGAAAGAAGGGCTGTGAAGGGCGTCTGTGGTTCAAATGCTAGGATGCGGCAAGTTGAAACGACTGTAGTATCTCCGTGCTATGCGCACCTTGGACGTGCCATGGAGAGACGGAAACAACAGGGTGCGTGCTCTGCGGTCCATTTTGAAACTAAGGCTTGAAGGGAAACTTTATTTTCCTCATTGGGATTTAGAGAGCTGCGGGCTCAGTTCTCCCTGGGAAACAGTGTTGTTGCACAGTTGCCTTTGTGATGACAAGTGAATTTCCTGGAAGGAAATTGGATGTTGCCGTTCCTCGGTAAGTGCTCTTACTTCGGTTGTCCTCAGGGAAAGGGAGAACCACACGGGGCCTCTGGCCTTAAGCTACTGTTCAGGTTTTCTCATGAACGAGGTAGGCATGCAACAGACCCCATGCAGCCTTAGTCCCTGGGTTTCTTGAACCCTAGGAAGCATATCAGGTCTCTCTTGAGTCGCCGGTCTGCAATAGGATCCGAAATGGATAAAAGGGCCTCCTGTGTCTTCAGGGAGTTGTGAGCAATGCACCGCTGGCAGCAGCTAGATACCGAGTCATGGGCAGTGAAGGGCTGCGTCAGAGAAACACCTAGGTTGGGATAGCTTAGAAACAGCCAGCTATCAGCGTTCTGTTCATTCCTTCATGCAAAACGTGTCTGCATTTCCGCCGAACCCAGAGCACACAAAACGTACAGTGTTTCGACCCCGCCTTCAGGGAACTCGCACGTGATGCAATTTACCCCAGGCGGCCACTGGACTTTCAGTGTAGCCTGAAAAATTTCGGGCTCTCCCTTGAAAGCCAGGTATTCTGGAGATACATTGTACAAACCGGCCTCACTAACCCATGACTTGCTCATCCTTTCACCACAATCACGACCCCCTGTATCACAAAGTTTACTCACTAAAGGGTGTAGTTGGTCAGCTGAACGTCCAGTAGGGAGTCAGAAACTGCAGCATAAGGCGCTGTGCCCTCGACTTAGAAACTGAAGCGTGATGGGAAGTTTATTTACCACACTGGAATGACGACACGCGGCCTCAAGGTTAACTGAGGAACAGTGTAGTGGCCTATCTTTTCTTCATTGCAGAATTGCCTTTGTGAGGACAAGTGATTCCCCCCCCCAACCCCGTGAGGCATACGTGGCCTTTCACTCCCTGCTAGGTGCTCATCCCTCAGCAATCGTCGGTGAGTAAGCCAAACATATAGGAGGACTGGTCCCAAGCTAAGGTACTGTTTTGTTCGTCACACAGAGAGGCAGGCACCAGGTTCCAGGCAGCGTTTGTCAAAGCGGTGCTTTAAGTGTAGGAAGCATTTCTGGTGTCTTAGGACAAACAGGTCTGCACTGGGATCCAAGATGTACACGATGGACCGCCCGTCGCTTCTAGGAGCTGAGAGAAGTGTTCGGCTGAGGACATCCATATGCCGAAAGAAGGGCAGTAAAGATCTTCTTTTGCTAAACATCTAGCATGTGGTAAGTGAAACAACTCAAGTATCTCCCTTCTAAGGCACCTTGGGAGTACAAACTAGAGAGAGACACAGCAGGGTGAATGCTCTGTGTGGTCCTTTTTGAAAGTAAGGCTGCGAGTGAAACTTTGTTTTCCTCACCGGCATTTACAGAGCCGCAGGCTCAATTCTCCCCAAGAAACACTGTTGCTGCACAGCTTCTCTTCATAACACAATTGCCATCGTGATGATGTGAGTTTCTAGGCAAGAAACTTGGAGGTTGCCATCCCTTGGTAGATGGTCATCCTTCAGTAGTCTTCAGGGAATAGGCCCACCACATGGGGCCTCTAGCCTCAAGCTAACGTCCAGGTGTTCTCATGACAGACTTAGGGAAGCAACAGATTGCATAGAGCCTTAGTCCCCGTGGTTCGTGAACTCTAGGAAGCATATCAGCTCTCTTTTGGACTCACTTGTCAGCGCTAGGTTCCGAAACGTACTGAGAAAGGACTGCCTGTGTCTTCGTGGAGCCTTGAGCCATCTACCGTCGGGAACGGCTAGATGCCGACTGATGGGCAGTGAAGGGCTTCGTTGTTTAGACACCTGGATTGCGATAGCTTGAAAGCAACCCAGTTATCAACGTTCCATGCCTTCCTTCATGCAAAGGGTGTCTGCGCTCTGGAGGAACCGTGAGCTGCAGTAGAAAATACAATTAGCCTACCACTGCTCCTGGGAGCTGTTCCACGACGTCCGTCTACCTCAAGCGGCAACTACACTTTAAGTCCGGCTTCAAAACGTACAGGGTTTTCACGAACTGGTAGATAGTCTAGAGAAGTACTGTCACCTAGGCCTAACTAAGCCCTCACCTTGATATCCTTACACCACAGTCAGGACTCCCAGCATGGCAATGGTTACTAGGGTCACGAGCCACTGTGTCCACGGGATGCACAAGAGAGAGTCCGATGCGACTTGTTAATACGCTGCTTTGTCCTGCTGGAAATTGAGGCTTCCTGGGAAAGTTGATTTTCCTCATTGCAAAGTAGAGAGTTTGCGGCCCCAGGATTACCTGGTAAACACTGTTGTTGCCCATCTTCTCTTTGCTGCACAGTCGTCTTTGGGAGGACTAGTTATCTTCCACGAAAGAACACTTGGCTTGCAATTCCTGCCACGTCCTCATCCCTCCAAAATTGTTCGTGTTACGCCCACAACCCTGGACGACTCGCCTCAGGCCAACGTTCTACTTCTCTCGTCACAGACATAGGCGGGCCGCAGGCTCACGGCAGCGTTTGTCAAAGCGGTGCTTTAAATCTAGGAAGCGTTTCTGGCGTCTTAGGACACGGGGGTCTGCACTAGGATCCAAGATGTAAACGACGGACTGCCCGTCCTTTCTGGGCCTTGTGAGCGAAGCTCAGTTGAGGGCAACTATAGGCCGAAAGAAGGGCTGTGAAGGGCGTCTGTGGTTCAAATGCTAGGATGCGGCAAGTTGAAACGACTGTAGTATCTCCGTGCTATGCGCACCTTGGACGTGCCATGGAGAGACGGAAACAACAGGGTGCATGCTCTGCGGTCCATTTTGAAACTAAGGCTTGAAGGGAAACTTTATTTTCCTCATTGGGATTTAGAGAGCTGCGGGCTCAGTTCTCCCTGGGAAACAGTGTTGTTGCACAGTTGCCTTTGTGATGACAAGTGAATTTCCTGGAAGGAAATTGGATGTTGCCGTTCCTCGGTAAGTGCTCTTACTTCGGTTGTCCTCAGGGAAGGGGAGAACCACACGGGGCCTCTGGCCTTAAGCTACTGTTCAGGTTTTCTCATGAACGAGGTAGGCATGCAACAGACCCCATGCAGCCTTAGTCCCTGGGTTTCTTGAACCCTAGGAAGCATATCAGGTCTCTCTTGAGTCGCCGGTCTGCAATAGGATCCGAAACGGATAAAAGGGCCTCCTGTGTCTTCAGGGAGTTGTGAGCAATGCACCGCTGGCAGCAGCTAGATGCCGAGTCATGGGCAGTGAAGGGCTGCGTCAGAGAAACACCTAGGTTGGGATAGCTTAGAAACAGCCAGCTATCAGCGTTCTGTTCATTCCATCATGCAAAACGTGTCTGCATTTCCGCCGAACCTAGAGCACACAAAACGTACAGTGTTTCGACCCCGCCTTCAGGGAACTCGCACGTGATGCAATTTACCCCAGGCGGCCACTGGACTTTCAGTGTAGCCTGAAAAATTTCGGGCTCTCCCTTGAAAGCCAGGTATTCTGGAGATACATTGTACAAACCGGCCTCACTAACCCATGACTTGCTCATCCTTTCACCACAATCACGACCCCCTGTATCACAAAGTTTACTCACTAAAGGGTGTAGTTGGTCAGCTGAACGTCCAGTAGGGAGTCAGAAACTGCAGCATAAGGCGCTGTGCCCTCGACTTAGAAACTGAAGCGTGATGGGAAGTTTATTTACCACACTGGAATGACGACACGCGGCCTCAAGGTTAACTGAGGAACAGTGTAGTGGCCTATCTTTTCTTCATTGCAGAATTGCCTTTGTGAGGACAAGTGATTCCCCCCCCCAACCCCGTGAGGCATACGTGGCCTTTCACTCCCTGCTAGGTGCTCATCCCTCAGCAATCGTCGGTGAGTAAGCCAAACATATAGGAGGACTGGTCCCAAGCTAAGGTACTGTTTTGTTCGTCACACAGAGAGGCAGGCACCAGGTTCCAGGCAGCGTTTGTCAAAGCGGTGCTTTAAGTGTAGGAAGCATTTCTGGTGTCTTAGGACAAACAGGTCTGCACTGGGATCCAAGATGTACACGATGGACCGCCCGTCGCTTCTAGGAGCTGAGAGAAGTGTTCGTCTGAGGACATCCATATGCCGAAAGAAGGGCAGTAAAGATCTTCTTTTGCTAAACATCTAGCATGTGGTAAGTGAAACAACTCAAGTATCTCCCTTCTAAGGCACCTTGGGAGTACAAACTAGAGAGAGACACAGCAGGGTGAATGCTCTGTGTGGTCCTTTTTGAAAGTAAGGCTGAGTGAAACTTTATTTTCCTCACCGGCATTTACAGAGCCGCAGGCTCAATTCTCCCCAAGAAACACTGTTGCTGCACAGCTTCTCTTCGTAACACAATTGCCATCGTGATGATGTGAGTTTCTAGGCAAGAAACTTGGAGGTTGCCATCCCTTGGTAGGTGGTCATCCTTCAGTAGTCTTCAGGGAATGGGCCCACCACATGGGGCCTCTAGCCTCAAGCTAACGTCCAGGTGTTCTCATGACAGACGTAGGGAAGCAACAGATTGCATAGAGCCTTAGTCCCCGTGGTGCGTGAACTCTAGGAAGCATATCAGCTCTCTTTTGGACTCACTTGTCAGCGCTAGGTTCCGAAACGTACTGAGAAAGGACTGCCTGTGTCTTCGTGGAGCCTTGAGCCATCTACCGTCGGGAACGGCTAGATGCCGACTGATGGGCAGTGAAGGGCTTCGTTGTTTAGACACCTGGATTGCGATAGCTTGAAAGCAACCCAGTTATCAACGTTCCATGCCTTCCTTCATGCAAAGGGTGTCTGCGCTCTGGAGGAACCGTGAGCTGCAGTAGAAAATACAATTAGCCTACCACTGCTCCTGGGAGCTGTTCCACGACGTCCGTCTACCTCAAGCGGCAACTACACTTTAAGTCCGGCTTCAAAACCTACAGGGTTTTCCCGAACTGGTAGATAGTCTAGAGAAGTACTGTCACCTAGGCCTAACTAAGCCCTCACCTTGATATCCTTACACCACAGTCAGGACTCCCAGCATGGCAATGGTTACTAGGGTCACGAGCCACTGTGTCCACGGGATGCACAAGAGAGAGTCCGATGCGACTTGTTAATACGCTGCTTTGTCCTGCTGGAAATTGAGGCTTCCTGGGAAAGTTGATTTTCCTCATTGCAAAGTAGAGAGTTTGCGGCCCCAGGATTACCTGGTAAACACTGTTGTTGCCCATCTTCTCTTTGCTGCACAGTCGTCTTTGGGAGGACTAGTTATCTTCCACGAAAGAACACTTGGCTTGCAATTCCTGCCACGTCCTCATCCCTCCAAAATTGTTCGTGTTACGCCCACAACCCTGGACGACTCGCCTCAGGCCAACGTTCTACTTCTCTCGTCACAGACATAGGCGGGCCGCAGGCTCACGGCAGCGTTTGTCAAAGCGGTGCTTTAAATCTAGGAAGCGTTTCTGGCGTCTTAGGACACGGGGGTCTGCACTAGGATCCAAGATGTAAACGACGGACTGCCCGTCCTTTCTGGGCCTTGTGAGCGAAGCTCAGTTGAGGGCAACTATAGGCCGAAAGAAGGGCTGTGAAGGGCGTCTGTGGTTCAAATGCTAGGATGCGGCAAGTTGAAACGACTGTAGTATCTCCGTGCTATGCGCACCTTGGACGTGCCATGGAGAGACGGAAACAACAGGGTGCATGCTCTGCGGTCCATTTTGAAACTAAGGCTTGAAGGGAAACTTTATTTTCCTCATTGGGATTTAGAGAGCTGCGGGCTCAGTTCTCCCTGGGAAACAGTGTTGTTGCACAGTTGCCTTTGTGATGACAAGTGAATTTCCTGGAAGGAAATTGGATGTTGCCGTTCCTCGGTAAGTGCTCTTACTTCGGTTGTCCTCAGGGAAGGGGAGAACCACACGGGGCCTCTGGCCTTAAGCTACTGTTCAGGTTTTCTCATGAACGAGGTAGGCATGCAACAGACCCCATGCAGCCTTAGTCCCTGGGTTTCTTGAACCCTAGGAAGCATATCAGGTCTCTCTTGAGTCGCCGGTCTGCAATAGGATCCGAAACGGATAAAAGGGCCTCCTGTGTCTTCAGGGAGTTGTGAGCAATGCACCGCTGGCAGCAGCTAGATGCCGAGTCATGGGCAGTGAAGGGCTGCGTCAGAGAAACACCTAGGTTGGGATAGCTTAGAAACAGCCAGCTATCAGCGTTCTGTTCATTCCTTCATGCAAAACGTGTCTGCATTTCCGCCGAACCCAGAGCACACAAAACGTACAGTGTTTCGACCCCGCCTTCAGGGAACTCGCACGTGATGCAATTTACCCCAGGCGGCCACTGGACTTTCAGTGTAGCCTGAAAAATTTCGGGCTCTCCCTTGAAAGCCAGGTATTCTGGAGATACATTGTACAAACCGGCCTCACTAACCCATGACGCTCATCCTTTCACCACAATCACGACCCCCTGTATCACAAAGTTTACTCACTAAAGGGTGTAGTTGGTCAGCTGAACGTCCAGTAGGGAGTCAGAAACTGCAGCATAAGGCGCTGTGCCCTCGACTTAGAAACTGAAGCGTGATGGGAAGTTTATTTACCACACTGGAATGACGACACGCGGCCTCAAGGTTAACTGAGGAACAGTGTAGTGGCCTATCTTTTCTTCATTGCAGAATTGCCTTTGTGAGGACAAGTGATTCCCCCCCCCAACCCCGTGAGGCATACGTGGCCTTTCACTCCCTGCTAGGTGCTCATCCCTCAGCAATCGTCGGTGAGTAAGCCAAACATATAGGAGGACTGGTCCCAAGCTAAGGTACTGTTTTGTTCGTCACACAGAGAGGCAGGCACCAGGTTCCAGGCAGCGTTTGTCAAAGCGGTGCTTTAAGTGTAGGAAGCATTTCTGGTGTCTTAGGACAAACAGGTCTGCACTGGGATCCAAGATGTACACGATGGACCGCCCGTCGCTTCTAGGAGCTGAGAGAAGTGTTCGGCTGAGGACATCCATATGCCGAAAGAAGGGCAGTAAAGATCTTCTTTTGCTAAACATCTAGCATGTGGTAAGTGAAACAACTCAAGTATCTCCCTTCTAAGGCACCTTGGTAGTACAAACTAGAGAGAGACACAGCAGGGTGAATGCTCTGTGTGGTCCTTTTTGAAAGTAAGGCTGAGTGAAACTTTATTTTCCTCACCGGCATTTACAGAGCCGCAGGCTCAATTCTCCCCAAGAAACACTGTTGCTGCACAGCTTCTCTTCATAACACAATTGCCATCGTGATGATGTGAGTTTCTAGGCAAGAAACTTGGAGGTTGCCATCGCTTGGTAGGTGGTCATCCTTCAGTAGTCTTCAGGGAATGGGCCCACCACATGGGGCCTCTAGCCTCAAGCTAACGTCCAGGTGTTCTCATGACAGACGTAGGGAAGCAACAGATTGCATAGAGCCTTAGTCCCCGTGGTGCGTGAACTCTAGGAAGCATATCAGCTCTCTTTTGGACTCACTTGTCAGCGCTAGGTTCCGAAACGTACTGAGAAAGGACTGCCTGTGTCTTCGTGGAGCCTTGAGCCATCTACCGTCGGGAACGGCTAGATGCCGACTGATGGGCAGTGAAGGGCTTCGTTGTTTAGACACCTGGATTGCGATAGCTTGAAAGCAACCCAGTTATCAACGTTCCATGCCTTCCTTCATGCAAAGGGTGTCTGCGCTCTGGAGGAACCGTGAGCTGCAGTAGAAAATACAATTAGCCTACCACTGCTCCTGGGAGCTGTTCCACGACGTCCGTCTACCTCAAGCGGCAACTACACTTTAAGTCCGGCTTCAAAACCTACAGGGTTTTCCCGAACTGGTAGATAGTCTAGAGAAGTACTGTCACCTAGGCCTAACTAAGCCCTCACCTTGATATCCTTACACCACAGTCAGGACTCCCAGCATGGCAATGGTTACTAGGGTCACGAGCCACTGTGTCCACGGGATGCACAAGAGAGAGTCCGATGCGACTTGTTAATACGCTGCTTTGTCCTGCTGGAAATTGAGGCTTCCTGGGAAAGTTGATTTTCCTCATTGCAAAGTAGAGAGTTTGCGGCCCCAGGATTACCTGGTAAACACTGTTGTTGCCCATCTTCTCTTTGCTGCACAGTCGTCTTTGGGAGGACTAGTTATCTTCCACGAAAGAACACTTGGCTTGCAATTCCTGCCACGTCCTCATCCCTCCAAAATTGTTCGTGTTACGCCCACAACCCTGGACGACTCGCCTCAGGCCAACGTTCTACTTCTCTCGTCACAGACATAGGCGGGCCGCAGGCTCACGGCAGCGTTTGTCAAAGCGGTGCTTTAAATCTAGGAAGCGTTTCTGGCGTCTTAGGACACGGGGGTCTGCACTAGGATCCAAGATGTAAACGACGGACTGCCCGTCCTTTCTGGGCCTTGTGAGCGAAGCTCAGTTGAGGGCAACTATAGGCCGAAAGAAGGGCTGTGAAGGGCGTCTGTGGTTCAAATGCTAGGATGCGGCAAGTTGAAACGACTGTAGTATCTCCGTGCTATGCGCACCTTGGACGTGCCATGGAGAGACGGAAACAACAGGGTGCATGCTCTGCGGTCCATTTTGAAACTAAGGCTTGAAGGGAAACTTTATTTTCCTCATTGGGATTTAGAGAGCTGCGGGCTCAGTTCTCCCTGGGAAACAGTGTTGTTGCACAGTTGCCTTTGTGATGACAAGTGAATTTCCTGGAAGGAAATTGGATGTTGCCGTTCCTCGGTAAGTGCTCTTACTTCGGTTGTCCTCAGGGAAGGGGAGAACCACACGGGGCCTCTGGCCTTAAGCTACTGTTCAGGTTTTCTCATGAACGAGGTAGGCATGCAACAGACCCCATGCAGCCTTAGTCCCTGGGTTTCTTGAACCCTAGGAAGCATATCAGGTCTCTCTTGAGTCGCCGGTCTGCAATAGGATCCGAAACGGATAAAAGGGCCTCCTGTGTCTTCAGGGAGTTGTGAGCAATGCACCGCTGGCAGCAGCTAGATGCCGAGTCATGGGCAGTGAAGGGCTGCGTCAGAGAAACACCTAGGTTGGGATAGCTTAGAAACAGCCAGCTATCAGCGTTCTGTTCATTCCTTCATGCAAAACGTGTCTGCATTTCCGCCGAACCCAGAGCACACAAAACGTACAGTGTTTCGACCCCGCCTTCAGGGAACTCGCACGTGATGCAATTTACCCCAGGCGGCCACTGGACTTTCAGTGTAGCCTGAAAAATTTCGGGCTCTCCCTTGAAAGCCAGGTATTCTGGAGATACATTGTACAAACCGGCCTCACTAACCCATGACTTGCTCATCCTTTCACCACAATCACGACCCCCTGTATCACAAAGTTTACTCACTAAAGGGTGTAGTTGGTCAGCTGAACGTCCAGTAGGGAGTCAGAAACTGCAGCATAAGGCGCTGTGCCCTCGACTTAGAAACTGAAGCGTGATGGGAAGTTTATTTACCACACTGGAATGACGACACGCGGCCTCAAGGTTAACTGAGGAACAGTGTAGTGGCCTATCTTTTCTTCATTGCAGAATTGCCTTTGTGAGGACAAGTGATTCCCCCCCCCAACCCCGTGAGGCATACGTGGCCTTTCACTCCCTGCTAGGTGCTCATCCCTCAGCAATCGTCGGTGAGTAAGCCAAACATATAGGAGGACTGGTCCCAAGCTAAGGTACTGTTTTGTTCGTCACACAGAGAGGCAGGCACCAGGTTCCAGGCAGCGTTTGTCAAAGCGGTGCTTTAAGTGTAGGAAGCATTTCTGGTGTCTTAGGACAAACAGGTCTGCACTGGGATCCAAGATGTACACGATGGACCGCCCGTCGCTTCTAGGAGCTGAGAGAAGTGTTCGGCTGAGGACAACCATATGCCGAAACAAGGGCAGTAAAGATCTTCTTTTGCTAAACATCTAGCATGTGGTAAGTGAAACAACTCAAGTATCTCCCTTCTAAGGCACCTTGGGAGTACAAACTAGAGAGAGACACAGCAGGGTGAATGCTCTGTGTGGTCCCTCTTGAAAGTAAGGCTGCGAGTGAAACTTTGTTTTCCTCACCGGCATTTACAGAGCCGCAGGCTCAATTCTCCCCAAGAAACACTGTTGCTGCACAGCTTCTCTTCATAACACAATTGCCATCGTGATGATGTGAGTTTCTAGGCAAGAAACTTGGAGGTTGCCATCCCTTGGTAGATGGTCATCCTTCAGTAGTCTTCAGGGAATGGGCCCACCACATGGGGCCTCTAGCCTCAAGCTAACGTCCAGGTGTTCTCATGACAGACGTAGGGAAGCAACAGATTGCATAGAGCCTTAGTCCCCGTGGTGCGTGAACTCTAGGAAGCATATCAGCTCCCTTTTGGACTCACTTGTCAGCGCTAGGTTCCGAAACGTACTGAGAAAGGACTGCCTGTGTCTTCGTGGAGCCTTGAGCCATCTACCGTCGGGAACGGCTAGATGCCGACTGATGGGCAGTGAAGGGCTTCGTTGTTTAGACACCTGGATTGCGATAGCTTGAAAGCAACCCAGTTATCAACGTTCCATGCCTTCCTTCATGCAAAGGGTGTCTGCGCTCTGGAGGAACCGTGAGCTGCAGTAGAAAATACAATTAGCCTACCACTGCTCCTGGGAGCTGTTCCACGACGTCCGTCTACCTCAAGCGGCAACTACACTTTAAGTCCGGCTTCAAAACCTACAGGGTTTTCCCGAACTGGTAGATAGTCTAGAGAAGTACTGTCACCTAGGCCTAACTAAGCCCTCACCTTGATATCCTTACACCACAGTCAGGACTCCCAGCATGGCAATGGTTACTAGGGTCACGAGCCACTGTGTCCACGGGATGCACAAGAGAGAGTCCGATGCGACTTGTTAATACGCTGCTTTGTCCTGCTGGAAATTGAGGCTTCCTGGGAAAGTTGATTTTCCTCATTGCAAAGTAGAGAGTTTGCGGCCCCAGGATTACCTGGTAAACACTGTTGTTGCCCATCTTCTCTTTGCTGCACAGTCGTCTTTGGGAGGACTAGTTATCTTCCACGAAAGAACACTTGGCTTGCAATTCCTGCCACGTCCTCATCCCTCCAAAATTGTTCGTGTTACGCCCACAACCCTGGACGACTCGCCTCAGGCCAACGTTCTACTTCTCTCGTCACAGACATAGGCGGGCCGCAGGCTCACGGCAGCGTTTGTCAAAGCGGTGCTTTAAATCTAGGAAGCGTTTCTGGCGTCTTAGGACACGGGGGTCTGCACTAGGATCCAAGATGTAAACGACGGACTGCCCGTCCTTTCTGGGCCTTGTGAGCGAAGCTCAGTTGAGGGCAACTATAGGCCGAAAGAAGGGCTGTGAAGGGCGTCTGTGGTTCAAATGCTAGGATGCGGCAAGTTGAAACGACTGTAGTATCTCCGTGCTATGCGCACCTTGGACGTGCCATGGAGAGACGGAAACAACAGGGTGCATGCTCTGCGGTCCATTTTGAAACTAAGGCTTGAAGGGAAACTTTATTTTCCTCATTGGGATTTAGAGAGCTGCGGGCTCAGTTCTCCCTGGGAAACAGTGTTGTTGCACAGTTGCCTTTGTGATGACAAGTGAATTTCCTGGAAGGAAATTGGATGTTGCCATTCCTCGGTAAGTGCTCTTACTTCGGTTGTCCTCAGGGAAGGGGAGAACCACACGGGGCCTCTGGCCTTAAGCTACTGTTCAGGTTTTCTCATGAACGAGGTAGGCATGCAACAGACCCCATGCAGCCTTAGTCCCTGGGTTTCTTGAACCCTAGGAAGCATATCAGGTCTCTCTTGAGTCGCCGGTCTGCAATAGGATCCGAAACGGATAAAAGGGCCTCCTGTGTCTTCAGGGAGTTGTGAGCAATGCACCGCTGGCAGCAGCTAGATGCCGAGTCATGGGCAGTGAAGGGCTGCGTCAGAGAAACACCTAGGTTGGGATAGCTTAGAAACAGCCAGCTATCAGCGTTCTGTTCATTCCTTCATGCAAAACGTGTCTGCATTTCCGCCGAACCCAGAGCACACAAAACGTACAGTGTTTCGACCCCGCCTTCAGGGAACTCGCACGTGATGCAATTTACCCCAGGCGGCCACTGGACTTTCAGTGTAGCCTGAAAAATTTCGGGCTCTCCCTTGAAAGCCAGGTATTCTGGAGATACATTGTACAAACCGGCCTCACTAACCCATGACTTGCTCATCCTTTCACCACAATCACGACCCCCTGTATCACAAAGTTTACTCACTAAAGGGTGTAGTTGGTCAGCTGAACGTCCAGTAGGGAGTCAGAAACTGCAGCATAAGGTGCTGTGCCCTCGACTTAGAAACTGAAGCGTGATGGGAAGTTTATTTACCACACTGGAATGACGACACGCGGCCTCAAGGTTAACTGAGGAACAGTGTAGTGGCCTATCTTTTCTTCATTGCAGAATTGCCTTTGTGAGGACAAGTGATTCCCCCCCCCAACCCCGTGAGGCATACGTGGCCTTTCACTCCCTGCTAGGTGCTCATCCCTCAGCAATCGTCGGTGAGTAAGCCAAACATATAGGAGGACTGGTCCCAAGCTAAGGTACTGTTTTGTTCGTCACACAGACAGGCAGGCACCAGGTTCCAGGCAGCGTTTGTCAAAGCGGTGCTTTAAGTGTAGGAAGCATTTCTGGTGTCTTAGGACAAACAGGTCTGCACTGGGATCCAAGATGTACACGATGGACCGCCCGTCACTTCTAGGAGCTGAGAGAAGTGTTCGGCTGAGGACAACCATATGCCGAAACAAGGGCAGTAAAGATCTTCTTTTGCTAAACATCTAGCATGTGGTAAGTGAAACAACTCAAGTATCTCCCTTCTAAGGCACCTTGGGAGTACAAACTAGAGAGAGACACAGCAGGGTGAATGCTCTGTGTGGTCCCTCTTGAAAGTAAGGCTGCGAGTGAAACTTTGTTTTCCTCACCGGCATTTACAGAGCCGCAGGCTCAATTCTCCCCAAGAAACACTGTTGCTGCACAGCTTCTCTTCATAACACAATTGCCATCGTGATGATGTGAGTTTCTAGGCAAGAAACTTGGAGGTTGCCATCCCTTGGTAGATGGTCATCCTTCAGTAGTCTTCAGGGAATGGGCCCACCACATGGGGCCTCTAGCCTCAAGCTAACGTCCAGGTGTTCTCATGACAGACGTAGGGAAGCAACAGATTGCATAGAGCCTTAGTCCCCGTGGTGCGTGAACTCTAGGAAGCATATCAGCTCCCTTTTGGACTCACTTGTCAGCGCTAGGTTCCGAAACGTACTGAGAAAGGACTGCCTGTGTCTTCGTGGAGCCTTGAGCCATCTACCGTCGGGAACGGCTAGATGCCGACTGATGGGCAGTGAAGGGCTTCGTTGTTTAGACACCTGGATTGCGATAGCTTGAAAGCAACCCAGTTATCAACGTTCCATGCCTTCCTTCATGCAAAGGGTGTCTGCGCTCTGGAGGAACCGTGAGCTGCAGTAGAAAATACAATTAGCCTACCACTGCTCCTGGGAGCTGTTCCACGACGTCCGTCTACCTCAAGCGGCAACTACACTTTAAGTCCGGCTTCAAAACGTACAGGGTTTTCACGAACTGGTAGATAGTCTAGAGAAGTACTGTCACCTAGGCCTAACTAAGCCCTCACCTTGATATCCTTACACCACAGTCAGGACTCCCAGCATGGCAATGGTTACTAGGGTCACGAGCCACTGTGTCCACGGGATGCACAAGAGAGAGTCCGATGCGACTTGTTAATACGCTGCTTTGTCCTGCTGGAAATTGAGGCTTCCTGGGAAAGTTGATTTTCCTCATTGCAAAGTAGAGAGTTTGCGGCCCCAGGATTACCTGGTAAACACTGTTGTTGCCCATCTTCTCTTTGCTGCACAGTCGTCTTTGGGAGGACTAGTTATCTTCCACGAAAGAACACTTGGCTTTCAATTCCTGCCACGTCCTCATCCCTCCAAAATTGTTCGTGTTACGCCCACAACCCTGGACGACTCGCCTCAGGCCAACGTTCTACTTCTCTCGTCACAGACATAGGCGGGCCGCAGGCTCACGGCAGCGTTTGTCAAAGCGGTGCTTTAAATCTAGGAAGCGTTTCTGGCGTCTTAGGACACGGGGGTCTGCACTAGGATCCAAGATGTAAACGACGGACTGCCCGTCCTTTCTGGGCCTTGTGAGCGAAGCTCAGTTGAGGGCAACTATAGGCCGAAAGAAGGGCTGTGAAGGGCGTCTGTGGTTCAAATGCTAGGATGCGGCAAGTTGAAACGACTGTAGTATCTCCGTGCTATGCGCACCTTGGACGTGCCATGGAGAGACGGAAACAACAGGGTGCATGCTCTGCGGTCCATTTTGAAACTAAGGCTTGAAGGGAAACTTTATTTTCCTCATTGGGATTTAGAGAGCTGCGGGCTCAGTTCTCCCTGGGAAACAGTGTTGTTGCACAGTTGCCTTTGTGATGACAAGTGAATTTCCTGGAAGGAAATTGGATGTTGCCGTTCCTCGGTAAGTGCTCTTACTTCGGTTGTCCTCAGGGAAGGGGAGAACCACACGGGGCCTCTGGCCTTAAGCTACTGTTCAGGTTTTCTCATGAACGAGGTAGGCATGCAACAGACCCCATGCAGCCTTAGTCCCTGGGTTTCTTGAACCCTAGGAAGCATATCAGGTCTCTCTTGAGTCGCCGGTCTGCAATAGGATCCGAAACGGATAAAAGGGCCTCCTGTGTCTTCAGGGAGTTGTGAGCAATGCACCGCTGGCAGCAGCTAGATGCCGAGTCATGGGCAGTGAAGGGCTGCGTCAGAGAAACACCTAGGTTGGGATAGCTTAGAAACAGCCAGCTATCAGCGTTCTGTTCATTCCTTCATGCAAAACGTGTCTGCATTTCCGCCGAACCCAGAGCACACAAAACGTACAGTGTTTCGACCCCGCCTTCAGGGAACTCGCACGTGATGCAATTTACCCCAGGCGGCCACTGGACTTTCAGTGTAGCCTGAAAAATTTCGGGCTCTCCCTTGAAAGCCAGGTATTCTGGAGATACATTGTACAAACCGGCCTCACTAACCCATGACTTGCTCATCCTTTCACCACAATCACGACCCCCTGTATCACAAAGTTTACTCACTAAAGGGTGTAGTTGGTCAGCTGAACGTCCAGTAGGGAGTCAGAAACTGCAGCATAAGGCGCTGTGCCCTCGACTTAGAAACTGAAGCGTGATGGGAAGTTTATTTACCACACTGGAATGACGACACGCGGCCTCAAGGTTAACTGAGGAACAGTGTAGTGGCCTATCTTTTCTTCATTGCAGAATTGCCTTTGTGAGGACAAGTGATTCCCCCCCCCCAACCCCGTGAGGCATACGTGGCCTTTCACTCCCTGCTAGGTGCTCATCCCTCAGCAATCGTCGGTGAGTAAGCCAAACATATAGGAGGACTGGTCCCAAGCTAAGGTACTGTTTTGTTCGTCACACAGACAGGCAGGCACCAGGTTCCAGGCAGCGTTTGTCAAAGCGGTGCTTTAAGTGTAGGAAGCATTTCTGGTGTCTTAGGACAAACAGGTCTGCACTGGGATCCAAGATGTACACGATGGACCGCCCGTCGCTTCTAGGAGCTGAGAGAAGTGTTCGGCTGAGGACAACCATATGCCGAAACAAGGGCAGTAAAGATCTTCTTTTGCTAAACATCTAGCATGTGGTAAGTGAAACAACTCAAGTATCTCCCTTCTAAGGCACCTTGGGAGTACAAACTAGAGAGAGACACAGCAGGGTGAATGCTCTGTGTGGTCCCTCTTGAAAGTAAGGCTGCGAGTGAAACTTTGTTTTCCTCACCGGCATTTACAGAGCCGCAGGCTCAATTCTCCCCAAGAAACACTGTTGCTGCACAGCTTCTCTTCATAACACAATTGCCATCGTGATGATGTGAGTTTCTAGGCAAGAAACTTGGAGGTTGCCATCCCTTGGTAGATGGTCATCCTTCAGTAGTCTTCAGGGAATAGGCCCACCACATGGGGCCTCTAGCCTCAAGCTAACGTCCAGGTGTTCTCATGACAGACTTAGGGAAGCAACAGATTGCATAGAGCCTTAGTCCCCGTGGTTCGTGAACTCTAGGAAGCATATCAGCTCCCTTTTGGACTCACTTGTCAGCGCTAGGTTCCGAAACGTACTGAGAAAGGACTGCCTGTGTCTTCGTGGAGCCTTGAGCCATCTACCGTCGGGAACGGCTAGATGCCGACTGATGGGCAGTGAAGGGCTTCGTTGTTTAGACACCTGGATTGCGATAGCTTGAAAGCAACCCAGTTATCAACGTTCCATGCCTTCCTTCATGCAAAGGGTGTCTGCACTCTGGAGGAACCGTGAGCTGCAGTAGAAAATACAATTAGCCTACCACTGCTCCTGGGAGCTGTTCCACGACGTCCGTCTACCTCAAGCGGCAACTACACTTTAAGTCCGGCTTCAAAACGTACAGGGTTTTCCCGAACTGGTAGATAGTCTAGAGAAGTACTGTCACCTAGGCCTAACTAAGCCCTCACCTTGATATCCTTACACCACAGTCAGGACTCCCAGCATGGCAATGGTTACTAGGGTCACGAGCCACTGTGTCCACGGGATGCACAAGAGAGAGTCCGATGCGACTTGTTAATACGCTGCTTTGTCCTGCTGGAAATTGAGGCTTCCTGGGAAAGTTGATTTTCCTCATTGCAAAGTAGAGAGTTTGCGGCCCCAGGATTACCTGGTAAACACTGTTGTTGCCCATCTTCTCTTTGCTGCACAGTCGTCTTTGGGAGGACTAGTTATCTTCCACGAAAGAACACTTGGCTTTCAATTCCTGCCGCATCCTCATCCCTCCAAAATTGTTCGTGTTACACCCACAACCCTGGACGACTCGCCTCAGGCCAACGTTCTACTTCTCTCGTCACAGACATAGGCGGGCCGCAGGCTCACGGCAGCGTTTGTCAAAGCGGTGCTTTAAATCTTGGAAGCGTTTCTGGCATCTTAGGACACGGGGGTCTGCACTAGGATCCAAGATGTAAACGACGGACTGCCCGTCCTTTCTGGGCCTTGTGAGCGAAGCTCAGTTGAGGGCAACTATAGGCCGAAAGAAGGGCTGTGAAGGGCGTCTGTGGTTCAAATGCTAGGATGCGGCAAGTTGAAACGACTGTAGTATCTCCGTGCTATGCGCACCTTGGACGTGCCATGGAGAGACGGAAACAACAGGGTGCATGCTCTGCGGTCCATTTTGAAACTAAGGCTTGAAGGGAAACTTTATTTTCCTCATTGGGATTTAGAGAGCTGCGGGCTCAGTTCTCCCTGGGAAACAGTGTTGTTGCACAGTTGCCTTTGTGATGACAAGTGAATTTCCTGGAAGGAAATTGGATGTTGCCGTTCCTCGGTAAGTGCTCTTACTTCGGTTGTCCTCAGGGAAGGGGAGAACCACACGGGGCCTCTGGCCTTAAGCTACTGTTCAGGTTTTCTCATGAACGAGGTAGGCATGCAACAGACCCCATGCAGCCTTAGTCCCTGGGTTTCTTGAACCCTAGGAAGCATATCAGGTCTCTCTTGAGTCGCCGGTCTGCAATAGGATCCGAAACGGATAAAAGGGCCTCCTGTGTCTTCAGGGAGTTGTGAGCAATGCACCGCTGGCAGCAGCTAGATGCCGAGTCATGGGCAGTGAAGGGCTGCGTCAGAGAAACACCTAGGTTGGGATAGCTTAGAAACAGCCAGCTATCAGCGTTCTGTTCATTCCTTCATGCAAAACGTGTCTGCATTTCCGCCGAACCCAGAGCACACAAAACGTACAGTGTTTCGACCCCGCCTTCAGGGAACTCGCACGTGATGCAATTTACCCCAGGCGGCCACTGGACTTTCAGTGTAGCCTGAAAAATTTCGGGCTCTCCCTTGAAAGCCAGGTATTCTGGAGATACATTGTACAAACCGGCCTCACTAACCCATGACTTGCTCATCCTTTCACCACAATCACGACCCCCTGTATCACAAAGTTTACTCACTAAAGGGTGTAGTTGGTCAGCTGAACGTCCAGTAGGGAGTCAGAAACTGCAGCATAAGGCGCTGTGCCCTCGACTTAGAAACTGAAGCGTGATGGGAAGTTTATTTACCACACTGGAATGACGACACGCGGCCTCAAGGTTAACTGAGGAACAGTGTAGTGGCCTATCTTTTCTTCATTGCAGAATTGCCTTTGTGAGGACAAGTGATTCCCCCCCCCCAACCCCGTGAGGCATACGTGGCCTTTCACTCCCTGCTAGGTGCTCATCCCTCAGCAATCGTCGGTGAGTAAGCCAAACATATAGGAGGACTGGTCCCAAGCTAAGGTACTGTTTTGTTCGTCACACAGACAGGCAGGCACCAGGTTCCAGGCAGCGTTTGTCAAAGCGGTGCTTTAAGTGTAGGAAGCATTTCTGGTGTCTTAGGACAAACAGGTCTGCACTGGGATCCAAGATGTACACGATGGACCGCCCGTCGCTTCTAGGAGCTGAGAGAAGTGTTCGGCTGAGGACATCCATATGCCGAAAGAAGGGCAGTAAAGATCTTCTTTTGCTAAACATCTAGCATGTGGTAAGTGAAACAACTCAAGTATCTCCCTTCTAAGGCACCTTGGGAGTACAAACTAGAGAGAGACACAGCAGGGTGAATGCTCTGTGTGGTCCTTTTTGAAAGTAAGGCTGAGTGAAACTTTATTTTCCTCACCGGCATTTACAGAGCCGCAGGCTCAATTCTCCCCAAGAAACACTGTTGCTGCACAGCTTCTCTTCATAACACAATTGCCATCGTGATGATGTGAGTTTCTAGGCAAGAAACTTGGAGGTTGCCATCCCTTGGTAGGTGGTCATCCTTCAGTAGTCTTCAGGGAATGGGCCCACCACATGGGGCCTCTAGCCTCAAGCTAACGTCCAGGTGTTCTCATGACAGACGTAGGGAAGCAACAGATTGCATAGAGCCTTAGTCCCCGTGGTGCGTGAACTCTAGGAAGCATATCAGCTCTCTTTTGGACTCACTTGTCAGCGCTAGGTTCCGAAACGTACTGAGAAAGGACTGCCTGTGTCTTCGTGGAGCCTTGAGCCATCTACCGTCGGGAACGGCTAGATGCCGACTGATGGGCAGTGAAGGGCTTCGTTGTTTAGACACCTGGATTGCGATAGCTTGAAAGCAACCCAGTTATCAACGTTCCATGCCTTCCTTCATGCAAAGGGTGTCTGCGCTCTGGAGGAACCGTGAGCTGCAGTAGAAAATACAATTAGCCTACCACTGCTCCTGGGAGCTGTTCCACGACGTCCGTCTACCTCAAGCGGCAACTACACTTTAAGTCCGGCTTCAAAACGTACAGGGTTTTCCCGAACTGGTAGATAGTCTAGAGAAGTACTGTCACCTAGGCCTAACTAAGCCCTCACCTTGATATCCTTACACCACAGTCAGGACTCCCAGCATGGCAATGTTTACTAGGGTCACGAGCCACTGTGTCCACGGGATGCACAAGAGAGAGTCCGATGCGACTTGTTAATACGCTGCTTTGTCCTGCTGGAAATTGAGGCTTCCTGGGAAAGTTGATTTTCCTCATTGCAAAGTAGAGAGTTTGCGGCCCCAGGATTACCTGGTAAACACTGTTGTTGCCCATCTTCTCTTTGCTGCACAGTCGTCTTTGGGAGGACTAGTTATCTTCCACGAAAGAACACTTGGCTTTCAATTCCTGCCACGTCCTCATCCCTCCAAAATTGTTCGTGTTACACCCACAACCCTGGACGACTCGCCTCAGGCCAACGTTCTACTTCTCTCGTCACAGACATAGGCGGGCCGCAGGCTCACGGCAGCGTTTGTCAAAGCGGTGCTTTAAATCTTGGAAGCGTTTCTGGCATCTTAGGACACGGGGGTCTGCACTAGGATCCAAGATGTAAACGACGGACTGCCCGTCCTTTCTGGGCCTTGTGAGCGAAGCTCAGTTGAGGGCAACTATAGGCCGAAAGAAGGGCTGTGAAGGGCGTCTGTGGTTCAAATGCTAGGATGCGGCAAGTTGAAACGACTGTAGTATCTCCGTGCTATGCGCACCTTGGACGTGCCATGGAGAGACGGAAACAACAGGGTGCATGCTCTGCGGTCCATTTTGAAACTAAGGCTTGAAGGGAAACTTTATTTTCCTCATTGGGATTTAGAGAGCTGCGGGCTCAGTTCTCCCTGGGAAACAGTGTTGTTGCACAGTTGCCTTTGTGATGACAAGTGAATTTCCTGGAAGGAAATTGGATGTTGCCGTTCCTCGGTAAGTGCTCTTACTTCGGTTGTCCTCAGGGAAGGGGAGAACCACACGGGGCCTCTGGCCTTAAGCTACTGTTCAGGTTTTCTCATGAACGAGGTAGGCATGCAACAGACCCCATGCAGCCTTAGTCCCTGGGTTTCTTGAACCCTAGGAAGCATATCAGGTCTCTCTTGAGTCGCCGGTCTGCAATAGGATCCGAAACGGATAAAAGGGCCTCCTGTGTCTTCAGGGAGTTGTGAGCAATGCACCGCTGGCAGCAGCTAGATGCCGAGTCATGGGCAGTGAAGGGCTGCGTCAGAGAAACACCTAGGTTGGGATAGCTTAGAAACAGCCAGCTATCAGCGTTCTGTTCATTCCTTCATGCAAAACGTGTCTGCATTTCCGCCGAACCCAGAGCACACAAAACGTACAGTGTTTCGACCCCGCCTTCAGGGAACTCGCACGTGATGCAATTTACCCCAGGCGGCCACTGGACTTTCAGTGTAGCCTGAAAAATTTCGGGCTCTCCCTTGAAAGCCAGGTATTCTGGAGATACATTGTACAAACCGGCCTCACTAACCCATGACTTGCTCATCCTTTCACCACAATCACGACCCCCTGTATCACAAAGTTTACTCACTAAAGGGTGTAGTTGGTCAGCTGAACGTCCAGTAGGGAGTCAGAAACTGCAGCATAAGGCGCTGTGCCCTCGACTTAGAAACTGAAGCGTGATGGGAAGTTTATTTACCACACTGGAATGACGACACGCGGCCTCAAGGTTAACTGAGGAACAGTGTAGTGGCCTATCTTTTCTTCATTGCAGAATTGCCTTTGTGAGGACAAGTGATTCCCCCCCCCAACCCCGTGAGGCATACGTGGCCTTTCACTCCCTGCTAGGTGCTCATCCCTCAGCAATCGTCGGTGAGTAAGCCAAACATATAGGAGGACTGGTCCCAAGCTAAGGTACTGTTTTGTTCGTCACACAGAGAGGCAGGCACCAGGTTCCAGGCAGCGTTTGTCAAAGCGGTGCTTTAAGTGTAGGAAGCATTTCTGGTGTCTTAGGACAAACAGGTCTGCACTGGGATCCAAGATGTACACGATGGACCGCCCGTCGCTTCTAGGAGCTGAGAGAAGTGTTCGGCTGAGGACATCCATATGCCGAAAGAAGGGCAGTAAAGATCTTCTTTTGCTAAACATCTAGCATGTGGTAAGTGAAACAACTCAAGTATCTCCCTTCTAAGGCACCTTGGGAGTACAAACTAGAGAGAGACACAGCAGGGTGAATGCTCTGTGTGGTCCTTTTTGAAAGTAAGGCTGAGTGAAACTTTATTTTCCTCACCGGCATTTACAGAGCCGCAGGCTCAATTCTCCCCAAGAAACACTGTTGCTGCACAGCTTCTCTTCGTAACACAATTGCCATCGTGATGATGTGAGTTTCTAGGCAAGAAACTTGGAGGTTGCCATCCCTTGGTAGGTGGTCATCCTTCAGTAGTCTTCAGGGAATGGGCCCACCACATGGGGCCTCTAGCCTCAAGCTAACGTCCAGGTGTTCTCATGACAGACTTAGGGAAGCAACAGATTGCATAGAGCCTTAGTCCCCGTGGTTCGTGAACTCTAGGAAGCATATCAGCTCTCTTTTGGACTCACTTGTCAGCGCTAGGTTCCGAAACGTACTGAGAAAGGACTGCCTGTGTCTTCGTGGAGCCTTGAGCCATCTACCGTCGGGAACGGCTAGATGCCGACTGATGGGCAGTGAAGGGCTTCGTTGTTTAGACACCTGGATTGCGATAGCTTGAAAGCAACCCAGTTATCAACGTTCCATGCCTTCCTTCATGCAAAGGGTGTCTGCGCTCTGGAGGAACCGTGAGCTGCAGTAGAAAATACAATTAGCCTACCACTGCTCCTGGGAGCTGTTCCACGACGTCCGTCTACCTCAAGCGGCAACTACACTTTAAGTCCGGCTTCAAAACCTACAGGGTTTTCCCGAACTGGTAGATAGTCTAGAGAAGTACTGTCACCTAGGCCTAACTAAGCCCTCACCTTGATATCCTTACACCACAGTCAGGACTCCCAGCATGGCAATGGTTACTAGGGTCACGAGCCACTGTGTCCACGGGATGCACAAGAGAGAGTCCGATGCGACTTGTTAATACGCTGCTTTGTCCTGCTGGAAATTGAGGCTTCCTGGGAAAGTTGATTTTCCTCATTGCAAAGTAGAGAGTTTGCGGCCCCAGGATTACCTGGTAAACACTGTTGTTGCCCATCTTCTCTTTGCTGCACAGTCGTCTTTGGGAGGACTAGTTATCTTCCACGAAAGAACACTTGGCTTGCAATTCCTGCCACGTCCTCATCCCTCCAAAATTGTTCGTGTTACGCCCACAACCCTGGACGACTCGCCTCAGGCCAACGTTCTACTTCTCTCGTCACAGACATAGGCGGGCCGCAGGCTCACGGCAGCGTTTGTCAAAGCGGTGCTTTAAATCTAGGAAGCGTTTCTGGCGTCTTAGGACACGGGGGTCTGCACTAGGATCCAAGATGTAAACGACGGACTGCCCGTCCTTTCTGGGCCTTGTGAGCGAAGCTCAGTTGAGGGCAACTATAGGCCGAAAGAAGGGCTGTGAAGGGCGTCTGTGGTTCAAATGCTAGGATGCGGCAAGTTGAAACGACTGTAGTATCTCCGTGCTATGCGCACCTTGGACGTGCCATGGAGAGACGGAAACAACAGGGTGCATGCTCTGCGGTCCATTTTGAAACTAAGGCTTGAAGGGAAACTTTATTTTCCTCATTGGGATTTAGAGAGCTGCGGGCTCAGTTCTCCCTGGGAAACAGTGTTGTTGCACAGTTGCCTTTGTGATGACAAGTGAATTTCCTGGAAGGAAATTGGATGTTGCCGTTCCTCGGTAAGTGCTCTTACTTCGGTTGTCCTCAGGGAAGGGGAGAACCACACGGGGCCTCTGGCCTTAAGCTACTGTTCAGGTTTTCTCATGAACGAGGTAGGCATGCAACAGACCCCATGCAGCCTTAGTCCCTGGGTTTCTTGAACCCTAGGAAGCATATCAGGTCTCTCTTGAGTCGCCGGTCTGCAATAGGATCCGAAACGGATAAAAGGCCTCCTGTGTCTTCAGGGAGTTGTGAGCAATGCACCGCTGGCAGCAGCTAGATGCCGAGTCATGGGCAGTGAAGGGCTGCGTCAGAGAAACACCTAGGTTGGGATAGCTTAGAAACAGCCAGCTATCAGCGTTCTGTTCATTCCTTCATGCAAAACGTGTCTGCATTTCCGCCGAACCCAGAGCACACAAAACGTACAGTGTTTCGACCCCGCCTTCAGGGAACTCGCACGTGATGCAATTTACCCCAGGCGGCCACTGGACTTTCAGTGTAGCCTGAAAAATTTCGGGCTCTCCCTTGAAAGCCAGGTATTCTGGAGATACATTGTACAAACCGGCCTCACTAACCCATGACTTGCTCATCCTTTCACCACAATCACGACCCCCTGTATCACAAAGTTTACTCACTAAAGGGTGTAGTTGGTCAGCTGAACGTCCAGTAGGGAGTCAGAAACTGCAGCATAAGGCGCTGTGCCCTCGACTTAGAAACTGAAGCGTGATGGGAAGTTTATTTACCACACTGGAATGACGACACGCGGCCTCAAGGTTAACTGAGGAACAGTGTAGTGGCCTATCTTTTCTTCATTGCAGAATTGCCTTTGTGAGGACAAGTGATTCCCCCCCCCAACCCCGTGAGGCATACGTGGCCTTTCACTCCCTGCTAGGTGCTCATCCCTCAGCAATCGTCGGTGAGTAAGCCAAACATATAGGAGGACTGGTCCCAAGCTAAGGTACTGTTTTGTTCGTCACACAGACAGGCAGGCACCAGGTTCCAGGCAGCGTTTGTCAAAGCGGTGCTTTAAGTGTAGGAAGCATTTCTGGTGTCTTAGGACAAACAGGTCTGCACTGGGATCCAAGATGTACACGATGGACCGCCCGTCGCTTCTAGGAGCTGAGAGAAGTGTTCGGCTGAGGACATCCATATGCCGAAACAAGGGCAGTAAAGATCTACTTTTGCTAAACATCTAGCATGTGGTAAGTGAAACAACTCAAGTATCTCCCTTCTAACGCACCTTGGGAGTACAAACTAGAGAGAGACACAGCAGGGTGAATGCTCTGTGTGGTCCCTCTTGAAAGTAAGGCTGCGAGTGAAACTTTGTTTTCCTCACCGGCATTTACAGAGCCGCAGGCTCAATTCTCCCCAAGAAACACTGTTGCTGCACAGCTTCTCTTCATAACACAATTGCCATCGTGATGATGTGAGTTTCTAGGCAAGAAACTTGGAGGTTGCCATCCCTTGGTAGGTGGTCATCCTTCAGTAGTCTTCAGGGAATAGGCCCACCACATGGGGCCTCTAGCCTCAAGCTAACGTCCAGGTGTTCTCATGACAGACTTAGGGAAGCAACAGATTGCATAGAGCCTTAGTCCCCGTGGTTCGTGAACTCTAGGAAGCATATCAGCTCTCTTTTGGACTCACTTGTCAGCGCTAGGTTCCGAAACGTACTGAGAAAGGACTGCCTGTGTCTTCGTGGAGCCTTGAGCCATCTACCGTCGGGAACGGCTAGATGCCGACTGATGGGCAGTGAAGGGCTTCGTTGTTTAGACACCTGGATTGCGATAGCTTGAAAGCAACCCAGTTATCAACGTTCCATGCCTTCCTTCATGCAAAGGGTGTCTGCGCTCTGGAGGAACCGTGAGCTGCAGTAGAAAATACAATTAGCCTACCACTGCTCCTGGGAGCTGTTCCACGACGTCCGTCTACCTCAAGCGGCAACTACACTTTAAGTCCGGCTTCAAAACCTACAGGGTTTTCCCGAACTGGTAGATAGTCTAGAGAAGTACTGTCACCTAGGCCTAACTAAGCCCTCACCTTGATATCCTTACACCACAGTCAGGACTCCCAGCATGGCAATGGTTACTAGGGTCACGAGCCACTGTGTCCACGGGATGCACAAGAGAGAGTCCGATGCGACTTGTTAATACGCTGCTTTGTCCTGCTGGAAATTGAGGCTTCCTGGGAAAGTTGATTTTCCTCATTGCAAAGTAGAGAGTTTGCGGCCCCAGGATTACCTGGTAAACACTGTTGTTGCCCATCTTCTCTTTGCTGCACAGTCGTCTTTGGGAGGACTAGTTATCTTCCACGAAAGAACACTTGGCTTGCAATTCCTGCCACGTCCTCATCCCTCCAAAATTGTTCGTGTTACGCCCACAACCCTGGACGACTCGCCTCAGGCCAACGTTCTACTTCTCTCGTCACAGACATAGGCGGGCCGCAGGCTCACGGCAGCGTTTGTCAAAGCGGTGCTTTAAATCTAGGAAGCGTTTCTGGCGTCTTAGGACACGGGGGTCTGCACTAGGATCCAAGATGTAAACGACGGACTGCCCGTCCTTTCTGGGCCTTGTGAGCGAAGCTCAGTTGAGGGCAACTATAGGCCGAAAGAAGGGCTGTGAAGGGCGTCTGTGGTTCAAATGCTAGGATGCGGCAAGTTGAAACGACTGTAGTATCTCCGTGCTATGCGCACCTTGGACGTGCCATGGAGAGACGGAAACAACAGGGTGCATGCTCTGCGGTCCATTTTGAAACTAAGGCTTGAAGGGAAACTTTATTTTCCTCATTGGGATTTAGAGAGCTGCGGGCTCAGTTCTCCCTGGGAAACAGTGTTGTTGCACAGTTGCCTTTGTGATGACAAGTGAATTTCCTGGAAGGAAATTGGATGTTGCCGTTCCTCGGTAAGTGCTCTTACTTCGGTTGTCCTCAGGGAAGGGGAGAACCACACGGGGCCTCTGGCCTTAAGCTACTGTTCAGGTTTTCTCATGAACGAGGTAGGCATGCAACAGACCCCATGCAGCCTTAGTCCCTGGGTTTCTTGAACCCTAGGAAGCATATCAGGTCTCTCTTGAGTCGCCGGTCTGCAATAGGATCCGAAACGGATAAAAGGGCCTCCTGTGTCTTCAGGGAGTTGTGAGCAATGCACCGCTGGCAGCAGCTAGATGCCGAGTCATGGGCAGTGAAGGGCTGCGTCAGAGAAACACCTAGGTTGGGATAGCTTAGAAACAGCCAGCTATCAGCGTTCTGTTCATTCCTTCATGCAAAACGTGTCTGCATTTCCGCCGAACCCAGAGCACACAAAACGTACAGTGTTTCGACCCCGCCTTCAGGGAACTCGCACGTGATGCAATTTACCCCAGGCGGCCACTGGACTTTCAGTGTAGCCTGAAAAATTTCGGGCTCTCCCTTGAAAGCCAGGTATTCTGGAGATACATTGTACAAACCGGCCTCACTAACCCATGACTTGCTCATCCTTTCACCACAATCACGACCCCCTGTATCACAAAGTTTACTCACTAAAGGGTGTAGTTGGTCAGCTGAACGTCCAGTAGGGAGTCAGAAACTGCAGCATAAGGCGCTGTGCCCTCGACTTAGAAACTGAAGCGTGATGGGAAGTTTATTTACCACACTGGAATGACGACACGCGGCCTCAAGGTTAACTGAGGAACAGTGTAGTGGCCTATCTTTTCTTCATTGCAGAATTGCCTTTGTGAGGACAAGTGATTCCCCCCCCCAACCCCGTGAGGCATACGTGGCCTTTCACTCCCTGCTAGGTGCTCATCCCTCAGCAATCGTCGGTGAGTAAGCCAAACATATAGGAGGACTGGTCCCAAGCTAAGGTACTGTTTTGTTCGTCACACAGAGAGGCAGGCACCAGGTTCCAGGCAGCGTTTGTCAAAGCGGTGCTTTAAGTGTAGGAAGCATTTCTGGTGTCTTAGGACAAACAGGTCTGCACTGGGATCCAAGATGTACACGATGGACCGCCCGTCGCTTCTAGGAGCTGAGAGAAGTGTTCGGCTGAGGACATCCATATGCCGAAAGAAGGGCAGTAAAGATCTTCTTTTGCTAAACATCTAGCATGTGGTAAGTGAAACAACTCAAGTATCTCCCTTCTAAGGCACCTTGGGAGTACAAACTAGAGAGAGACACAGCAGGGTGAATGCTCTGTGTGGTCCTTTTTGAAAGTAAGGCTGAGTGAAACTTTATTTTCCTCACCGGCATTTACAGAGCCGCAGGCTCAATTCTCCCCAAGAAACACTGTTGCTGCACAGCTTCTCTTCGTAACACAATTGCCATCGTGATGATGTGAGTTTCTAGGCAAGAAACTTGGAGGTTGCCATCCCTTGGTAGGTGGTCATCCTTCAGTAGTCTTCAGGGAATGGGCCCACCACATGGGGCCTCTAGCCTCAAGCTAACGTCCAGGTGTTCTCATGACAGACTTAGGGAAGCAACAGATTGCATAGAGCCTTAGTCCCCGTGGTTCGTGAACTCTAGGAAGCATATCAGCTCTCTTTTGGACTCACTTGTCAGCGCTAGGTTCCGAAACGTACTGAGAAAGGACTGCCTGTGTCTTCGTGGAGCCTTGAGCCATCTACCGTCGGGAACGGCTAGATGCCGACTGATGGGCAGTGAAGGGCTTCGTTGTTTAGACACCTGGATTGTGATAGCTTGAAAGCAACCCAGTTATCAACGTTCCATGCCTTCCTTCATGCAAAGGGTGTCTGCGCTCTGGAGGAACCGTGAGCTGCAGTAGAAAATACAATTAGCCTACCACTGCTCCTGGGAGCTGTTCCACGACGTCCGTCTACCTCAAGCGGCAACTACACTTTAAGTCCGGCTTCAAAACCTACAGGGTTTTCCCGAACTGGTAGATAGTCTAGAGAAGTACTGTCACCTAGGCCTAACTAAGCCCTCACCTTGATATCCTTACACCACAGTCAGGACTCCCAGCATGGCAATGGTTACTAGGGTCACGAGCCACTGTGTCCACGGGATGCACAAGAGAGAGTCCGATGCGACTTGTTAATACGCTGCTTTGTCCTGCTGGAAATTGAGGCTTCCTGGGAAAGTTGATTTTCCTCATTGCAAAGTAGAGAGTTTGCGGCCCCAGGATTACCTGGTAAACACTGTTGTTGCCCATCTTCTCTTTGCTGCACAGTCGTCTTTGGGAGGACTAGTTATCTTCCACGAAAGAACACTTGGCTTGCAATTCCTGCCACGTCCTCATCCCTCCAAAATTGTTCGTGTTACGCCCACAACCCTGGACGACTCGCCTCAGGCCAACGTTCTACTTCTCTCGTCACAGACATAGGCGGGCCGCAGGCTCACGGCAGCGTTTGTCAAAGCGGTGCTTTAAATCTAGGAAGCGTTTCTGGCGTCTTAGGACACGGGGGTCTGCACTAGGATCCAAGATGTAAACGACGGACTGCCCGTCCTTTCTGGGCCTTGTGAGCGAAGCTCAGTTGAGGGCAACTATAGGCCGAAAGAAGGGCTGTGAAGGGCGTCTGTGGTTCAAATGCTAGGATGCGGCAAGTTGAAACGACTGTAGTATCTCCGTGCTATGCGCACCTTGGACGTGCCATGGAGAGACGGAAACAACAGGGTGCATGCTCTGCGGTCCATTTTGAAACTAAGGCTTGAAGGGAAACTTTATTTTCCTCATTGGGATTTAGAGAGCTGCGGGCTCAGTTCTCCCTGGGAAACAGTGTTGTTGCACAGTTGCCTTTGTGATGACAAGTGAATTTCCTGGAAGGAAATTGGATGTTGCCGTTCCTCGGTAAGTGCTCTTACTTCGGTTGTCCTCAGGGAAGGGGAGAACCACACGGGGCCTCTGGCCTTAAGCTACTGTTCAGGTTTTCTCATGAACGAGGTAGGCATGCAACAGACCCCATGCAGCCTTAGTCCCTGGGTTTCTTGAACCCTAGGAAGCATATCAGGTCTCTCTTGAGTCGCCGGTCTGCAATAGGATCCGAAACGGATAAAAGGCCTCCTGTGTCTTCAGGGAGTTGTGAGCAATGCACCGCTGGCAGCAGCTAGATGCCGAGTCATGGGCAGTGAAGGGCTGCGTCAGAGAAACACCTAGGTTGGGATAGCTTAGAAACAGCCAGCTATCAGCGTTCTGTTCATTCCTTCATGCAAAACGTGTCTGCATTTCCGCCGAACCCAGAGCACACAAAACGTACAGTGTTTCGACCCCGCCTTCAGGGAACTCGCACGTGATGCAATTTACCCCAGGCGGCCACTGGACTTTCAGTGTAGCCTGAAAAATTTCGGGCTCTCCCTTGAAAGCCAGGTATTCTGGAGATACATTGTACAAACCGGCCTCACTAACCCATGACTTGCTCATCCTTTCACCACAATCACGACCCCCTGTATCACAAAGTTTACTCACTAAAGGGTGTAGTTGGTCAGCTGAACGTCCAGTAGGGAGTCAGAAACTGCAGCATAAGGCGCTGTGCCCTCGACTTAGAAACTGAAGCGTGATGGGAAGTTTATTTACCACACTGGAATGACGACACGCGGCCTCAAGGTTAACTGAGGAACAGTGTAGTGGCCTATCTTTTCTTCATTGCAGAATTGCCTTTGTGAGGACAAGTGATTCCCCCCCCCAACCCCGTGAGGCATACGTGGCCTTTCACTCCCTGCTAGGTGCTCATCCCTCAGCAATCGTCGGTGAGTAAGCCAAACATATAGGAGGACTGGTCCCAAGCTAAGGTACTGTTTTGTTCGTCACACAGACAGGCAGGCACCAGGTTCCAGGCAGCGTTTGTCAAAGCGGTGCTTTAAGTGTAGGAAGCATTTCTGGTGTCTTAGGACAAACAGGTCTGCACTGGGATCCAAGATGTACACGATGGACCGCCCGTCGCTTCTAGGAGCTGAGAGAAGTGTTCGGCTGAGGACAACCATATGCCGAAACAAGGGCAGTAAAGATCTACTTTTGCTAAACATCTAGCATGTGGTAAGTGAAACAACTCAAGTATCTCCCTTCTAACGCACCTTGGGAGTACAAACTAGAGAGAGACACAGCAGGGTGAATGCTCTGTGTGGTCCCTCTTGAAAGTAAGGCTGCGAGTGAAACTTTGTTTTCCTCACCGGCATTTACAGAGCCGCAGGCTCAATTCTCCCCAAGAAACACTGTTGCTGCACAGCTTCTCTTCATAACACAATTGCCATCGTGATGATGTGAGTTTCTAGGCAAGAAACTTGGAGGTTGCCATCCCTTGGTAGGTGGTCATCCTTCAGTAGTCTTCAGGGAATAGGCCCACCACATGGGGCCTCTAGCCTCAAGCTAACGTCCAGGTGTTCTCATGACAGACTTAGGGAAGCAACAGATTGCATAGAGCCTTAGTCCCCGTGGTTCGTGAACTCTAGGAAGCATATCAGCTCTCTTTTGGACTCACTTGTCAGCGCTAGGTTCCGAAACGTACTGAGAAAGGACTGCCTGTGTCTTCGTGGAGCCTTGAGCCATCTACCGTCGGGAACGGCTAGATGCCGACTGATGGGCAGTGAAGGGCTTCGTTGTTTAGACACCTGGATTGCGATAGCTTGAAAGCAACCCAGTTATCAACGTTCCATGCCTTCCTTCATGCAAAGGGTGTCTGCGCTCTGGAGGAACCGTGAGCTGCAGTAGAAAATACAATTAGCCTACCACTGCTCCTGGGAGCTGTTCCACGACGTCCGTCTACCTCAAGCGGCAACTACATTTTAAGTCCGGCTTCAAAACCTACAGGGTTTTCCCGAACTGGTAGATAGTCTAGAGAAGTACTGTCACCTAGGCCTAACTAAGCCCTCACCTTGATATCCTTACACCACAGTCAGGACTCCCAGCATGGCAATGGTTACTAGGGTCACGAGCCACTGTGTCCACGGGATGCACAAGAGAGAGTCCGATGCGACTTGTTAATACGCTGCTTTGTCCTGCTGGAAATTGAGGCTTCCTGGGAAAGTTGATTTTCCTCATTGCAAAGTAGAGAGTTTGCGGCCCCAGGATTACCTGGTAAACACTGTTGTTGCCCATCTTCTCTTTGCTGCACAGTCGTCTTTGGGAGGACTAGTTATCTTCCACGAAAGAACACTTGGCTTTCAATTCCTGCCACGTCCTCATCCCTCCAAAATTGTTCGTGTTACGCCCACAACCCTGGACGACTCGCCTCAGGCCAACGTTCTACTTCTCTCGTCACAGACATAGGCGGGCCGCAGGCTCACGGCAGCGTTTGTCAAAGCGGTGCTTTAAATCTAGGAAGCGTTTCTGGCGTCTTAGGACACGGGGGTCTGCACTAGGATCCAAGATGTAAACGACGGACTGCCCGTCCTTTCTGGGCCTTGTGAGCGAAGCTCAGTTGAGGGCAACTATAGGCCGAAAGAAGGGCTGTGAAGGGCGTCTGTGGTTCAAATGCTAGGATGCGGCAAGTTGAAACGACTGTAGTATCTCCGTGCTATGCGCACCTTGGACGTGCCATGGAGAGACGGAAACAACAGGGTGCATGCTCTGCGGTCCATTTTGAAACTAAGGCTTGAAGGGAAACTTTATTTTCCTCATTGGGATTTAGAGAGCTGCGGGCTCAGTTCTCCCTGGGAAACAGTGTTGTTGCACAGTTGCCTTTGTGATGACAAGTGAATTTCCTGGAAGGAAATTGGATGTTGCCGTTCCTCGGTAAGTGCTCTTACTTCGGTTGTCCTCAGGGAAGGGGAGAACCACACGGGGCCTCTGGCCTTAAGCTACTGTTCAGGTTTTCTCATGAACGAGGTAGGCATGCAACAGACCCCATGCAGCCTTAGTCCCTGGGTTTCTTGAACCCTAGGAAGCATATCAGGTCTCTCTTGAGTCGCCGGTCTGCAATAGGATCCGAAACGGATAAAAGGGCCTCCTGTGTCTTCAGGGAGTTGTGAGCAATGCACCGCTGGCAGCAGCTAGATGCCGAGTCATGGGCAGTGAAGGGCTGCGTCAGAGAAACACCTAGGTTGGGATAGCTTAGAAACAGCCAGCTATCAGCGTTCTGTTCATTCCTTCATGCAAAACGTGTCTGCATTTCCGCCGAACCCAGAGCACACAAAACGTACAGTGTTTCGACCCCGCCTTCAGGGAACTCGCACGTGATGCAATTTACCCCAGGCGGCCACTGGACTTTCAGTGTAGCCTGAAAAATTTCGGGCTCTCCCTTGAAAGCCAGGTATTCTGGAGATACATTGTACAAACCGGCCTCACTAACCCATGACTTGCTCATCCTTTCACCACAATCACGACCCCCTGTATCACAAAGTTTACTCACTAAAGGGTGTAGTTGGTCAGCTGAACGTCCAGTAGGGAGTCAGAAACTGCAGCATAAGGCGCTGTGCCCTCGACTTAGAAACTGAAGCGTGATGGGAAGTTTATTTACCACACTGGAATGACGACACGCGGCCTCAAGGTTAACTGAGGAACAGTGTAGTGGCCTATCTTTTCTTCATTGCAGAATTGCCTTTGTGAGGACAAGTGATTTCCCCCCCCCAACCCCGTGAGGCATACGTGGCCTTTCACTCCCTGCTAGGTGCTCATCCCTCAGCAATCGTCGGTGAGTAAGCCAAACATATAGGAGGACTGGTCCCAAGCTAAGGTACTGTTTTGTTCGTCACACAGAGAGGCAGGCACCAGGTTCCAGGCAGCGTTTGTCAAAGCGGTGCTTTAAGTGTAGGAAGCATTTCTGGTGTCTTAGGACAAACAGGTCTGCACTGGGATCCAAGATGTACACGATGGACCGCCCGTCGCTTCTAGGAGCTGAGAGAAGTGTTCGGCTGAGGACAACCATATGCCGAAACAAGGGCAGTAAAGATCTTCTTTTGCTAAACATCTAGCATGTGGTAAGTGAAACAACTCAAGTATCTCCCTTCTAACGCACCTTGGGAGTACAAACTAGAGAGAGACACAGCAGGGTGAATGCTCTGTGTGGTCCCTCTTGAAAGTAAGGCTGCGAGTGAAACTTTGTTTTCCTCACCGGCATTTACAGAGCCGCAGGCTCAATTCTCCCCAAGAAACACTGTTGCTGCACAGCTTCTCTTCATAACACAATTGCCATCGTGATGATGTGAGTTTCTAGGCAAGAAACTTGGAGGTTGCCATCCCTTGGTAGATGGTCATCCTTCAGTAGTCTTCAGGGAATGGGCCCACCACATGGGGCCTCTAGCCTCAAGCTAACGTCCAGGTGTTCTCATGACAGACGTAGGGAAGCAACAGTTTGCATAGAGCCTTAGTCCCCGTGGTTCGTGAACTCTAGGAAGCATATCAGCTCCCTTTTGGACTCACTTGTCAGCGCTAGGTTCCGAAACGTACTGAGAAAGGACTGCCTGTGTCTTCGTGGAGCCTTGAGCCATCTACCGTCGGGAACGGCTAGATCCCGACTGATGGGCAGTGAAGGGCTTCGTTGTTTAGACACCTGGATTGCGATAGCTTGAAAGCAACCCAGTTATCAACGTTCCATGCCTTCCTTCATGCAAAGGGTGTCTGCGCTCTGGAGGAACCGTGAGCTGCAGTAGAAAATACAATTAGCCTACCACTGCTCCTGGGAGCTGTTCCACGACGTCCGTCTACCTCAAGCGGCAACTACACTTTAAGTCCGGCTTCAAAACCTACAGGGTTTTCCCGAACTGGTAGATAGTCTAGAGAAGTACTGTCACCTAGGCCTAACTAAGCCCTCACCTTGATATCCTTACACCACAGTCAGGACTCCCAGCATGGCAATGGTTACTAGGGTCACGAGCCACTGTGTCCACGGGATGTACAAGAGAGAGTCCGATGCGACTTGTTAATACGCTGCTTTGTCCTGCTGGAAATTGAGGCTTCCTGGGAAAGTTGATTTTCCTCATTGCAAAGTAGAGAGTTTGCGGCCCCAGGATTACCTGGTAAACACTGTTGTTGCCCATCTTCTCTTTGCTGCACAGTCGTCTTTGGGAGGACTAGTTATCTTCCACGAAAGAACACTTGGCTTTCAATTCCTGCCACGTCCTCATCCCTCCAAAATTGTTCGTGTTACGCCCACAACCCTGGACGACTCGCCTCAGGCCAACGTTCTACTTCTCTCGTCACAGACATAGGCGGGCCGCAGGCTCACGGCAGCGTTTGTCAAAGCGGTGCTTTAAATCTAGGAAGCGTTTCTGGCGTCTTAGGACACGGGGGTCTGCACTAGGATCCAAGATGTAAACGACGGACTGCCCGTCCTTTCTGGGCCTTGTGAGCGAAGCTCAGTTGAGGGCAACTATAGGCCGAAAGAAGGGCTGTGAAGGGCGTCTGTGGTTCAAATGCTAGAATGCGGCAAGTTGAAACGACTGTAGTATCTCCGTGCTATGCGCACCTTGGACGTGCCATGGAGAGACGGAAACAACAGGGTGCATGCTCTGCGGTCCATTTTGAAACTAAGGCTTGAAGGGAAACTTTATTTTCCTCATTGGGATTTAGAGAGCTGCGGGCTCAGTTCTCCCTGGGAAACAGTGTTGTTGCACAGTTGCCTTTGTGATGACAAGTGAATTTCCTGGAAGGAAATTGGATGTTGCCGTTCCTCGGTAAGTGCTCTTACTTCGGTTGTCCTCAGGGAAGGGGAGAACCACACGGGGCCTCTGGCCTTAAGCTACTGTTCAGGTTTTCTCATGAACGAGGTAGGCATGCAACAGACCCCATGCAGCCTTAGTCCCTGGGTTTCTTGAACCCTAGGAAGCATATCAGGTCTCTCTTGAGTCGCCGGTCTGCAATAGGATCCGAAACGGATAAAAGGGCCTCCTGTGTCTTCAGGGAGTTGTGAGCAATGCACCGCTGGCAGCAGCTAGATGCCGAGTCATGGGCAGTGAAGGGCTGCGTCAGAGAAACACCTAGGTTGGGATAGCTTAGAAACAGCCAGCTATCAGCGTTCTGTTCATTCCTTCATGCAAAACGTGTCTGCATTTCCGCCGAACCCAGAGCACACAAAACGTACAGTGTTTCGACCCCGCCTTCAGGGAACTCGCACGTGATGCAATTTACCCCAGGCGGCCACTGGACTTTCAGTGTAGCCTGAAAAATTTCGGGCTCTCCCTTGAAAGCCAGGTATTCTGGAGATACATTGTACAAACCGGCCTCACTAACCCATGACTTGCTCATCCTTTCACCACAATCACGACCCCCTGTATCACAAAGTTTACTCACTAAAGGGTGTAGTTGGTCAGCTGAACGTCCAGTAGGGAGTCAGAAACTGCAGCATAAGGCGCTGTGCCCTCGACTTAGAAACTGAAGCGTGATGGGAAGTTTATTTACCACACTGGAATGACGACACGCGGCCTCAAGGTTAACTGAGGAACAGTGTAGTGGCCTATCTTTTCTTCATTGCAGAATTGCCTTTGTGAGGACAAGTGATTTCCCCCCCCCCCAACCCCGTGAGGCATACGTGGCCTTTCACTCCCTGCTAGGGGCTCATGCCTCAGCAATCGTCGGTGAGTAAGCCAAACATATAGGAGGACTGGCCCCAAGCTAAGGTACTGTTTTGTTCGTCACACAGAGAGGCAGGCACCAGGTTCCAGGCAGCGTTTGTCAAAGCGGTGCTTTAAGTGTAGGAAGCATTTCTGGTGTCTTAGGACAAACAGGTCTGCACTGGGATCCAAGATGTACACGATGGACCGCCCGTCGCTTCTGGGAGCTGAGAGAAGTGTTCGGCTGAGGACAACCATATGCCGAAACAAGGGCAGTAAAGATCTTCTTTTGCTAAACATCTAGCATGTGGTAAGTGAAACAACTCAAGTATCTCCCTTCTAACGCACCTTGGGAGTACAAACTAGAGAGAGACACAGCAGGGTGAATGCTCTGTGTGGTCCCTCTTGAAAGTAAGGCTGCGAGTGAAACTTTGTTTTCCTCCCCGGCATTTACAGAGCCGCAGGCTCAATTCTCCCCAAGAAACACTGTTGCTGCACAGCTTCTCTTCATAACACAATTGCCATCGTGATGATGTGAGTTTCTAGGCAAGAAACTTGGAGGTTGCCATCCCTTGGTAGATGGTCATCCTTCAGTAGTCTTCAGGGAATGGGCCCACCACATGGGGCCTCTAGCCTCAAGCTAACATCCAGGTGTTCTCATGACAGACATAGGGAAGCAACAGATTGCATAGAGCCTTAGTCCCCGTGGTTCGTGAACTCTAGGAAGCATATCAGCTCCCTTTTGGACTCACTTGTCAGCGCTAGGTTCCGAAACGTACTGAGAAAGGACTGCCTGTGTCTTCGTGGAGCCTTGAGCCATCTACCGTCGGGAACGGCTAGATGCCGACTGATGGGCAGTGAAGGGCTTCGTTGTTTAGACACCTGGATTGCGATAGCTTGAAAGCAACCCAGTTATCAACGTTCCATGCCTTCCTTCATGCAAAGGGTGTCTGCGCTCTGGAGGAACCGTGAGCTGCAGTAGAAAATACAATTAGCCTACCACTGCTCCTGGGAGCTGTTCCACGACGTCCGTCTACCTCAAGCGGCAACTACACTTTAAGTCCGGCTTCAAAACCTACAGGGTTTTCCCGAACTGGTAGATAGTCTAGAGAAGTACTGTCACCTAGGCCTAACTAAGCCCTCACCTTGATATCCTTACACCACAGTCAGGACTCCCAGCATGGCAATGGTTACTAGGGTCACGAGCCACTGTGTCCACGGGATGTACAAGAGAGAGTCCGATGCGACTTGTTAATACGCTGCTTTGTCCTGCTGGAAATTGAGGCTTCCTGGGAAAGTTGATCTTCCTCATTGCAAAGTAGAGAGTTTGCGGCCCCAGGATTACCTGGTAAACACTGTTGTTGCCCATCTTCTCTTTGCTGCACAGTCGTCTTTGGGAGGACTAGTTATCTTCCACGAAAGAACACTTGGCTTGCAATTCCTGCCACGTCCTCATCCCTCCAAAATTGTTCGTGTTACGCCCACAACCCTGGACGACTCGCCTCAGGCCAACGTTCTACTTCTCTCGTCACAGACATAGGCGGGCCGCAGGTTCACGGCAGCGTTTGTCAAAGCGGTGCTTTAAATCTAGGAAGCGTTTCTGGCGTCTTAGGACACGGGGGTCTGCACTAGGATCCAAGATGTAAACGACGGACTGCCCGTCCTTTCTGGGCCTTGTGAGCGAAGCTCAGTTGAGGGCAACTATAGGCCGAAAGAAGGGCTGTGAAGGGCGTCTGTGGTTCAAATGCTAGGATGCGGCAAGTTGAAACGACTGTAGTATCTCCGTGCTATGCGCACCTTGGACGTGCCATGGAGAGACGGAAACAACAGGGTGCATGCTCTGCGGTCCATTTTGAAACTAAGGCTTGAAGGGAAACTTTATTTTCCTCATTGGGATTTAGAGAGCTGCGGGCTCAGTTCTCCCTGGGAAACAGTGTTGTTGCACAGTTGCCTTTGTGATGACAAGTGAATTTCCTGGAAGGAAATTGGATGTTGCCGTTCCTCGGTAAGTGCTCTTACTTCGGTTGTCCTCAGGGAAGGGGAGAACCACACGGGGCCTCTGGCCTTAAGCTACTGTTCAGGTTTTCTCATGAACGAGGTAGGCATGCAACAGACCCCATGCAGCCTTAGTCCCTGGGTTTCTTGAACCCTAGGAAGCATATCAGGTCTCTCTTGAGTCGCCGGTCTGCAATAGGATCCGAAACGGATAAAAGGGCCTCCTGTGTCTTCAGGGAGTTGTGAGCAATGCACCGCTGGCAGCAGCTAGATGCCGAGTCATGGGCAGTGAAGGGCTGCGTCAGAGAAACACCTAGGTTGGGATAGCTTAGAAACAGCCAGCTATCAGCGTTCTGTTCATTCCTTCATGCAAAACGTGTCTGCATTTCCGCCGAACCCAGAGCACACAAAACGTACAGTGTTTCGACCCCGCCTTCAGGGAACTCGCACGTGATGCAATTTACCCCAGGCGGCCACTGGACTTTCAGTGTAGCCTGAAAAATTTCGGGCTCTCCCTTGAAAGCCAGGTATTCTGGAGATACATTGTACAAACCGGCCTCACTAAACCATGACTTGCTCATCCTTTCACCACAATCACGACCCCCTGTATCACAAAGTTTACTCACTAAAGGGTGTAGTTGGTCAGCTGAACGTCCAGTAGGGAGTCAGAAACTGCAGCATAAGGCGCTGTGCCCTCGACTTAGAAACTGAAGCGTGATGGGAAGTTTATTTACCACACTGGAATGACGACACGCGGCCTCAAGGTTAACTGAGGAACAGTGTAGTGGCCTATCTTTTCTTCATTGCAGAATTGCCTTTGTGAGGACAAGTGATTTCCCCCCCCCCCAACCCCGTGAGGCATACGTGGCCTTTCACTCCCTGCTAGGTGCTCATCCCTCAGCAATCGTCGGTGAGTAAGCCAAACATATAGGAGGACTGGTCCCAAGCTAAGGTACTGTTTTGTTCGTCACACAGATAGGCAGGCAACAGGTTCCAGGCAGCGTTTGTCAAAGCAGTGCTTTAAGTGTAGGAAGCATTTCTGGTGTCTTAGGACAAACAGGTCTGCACTGGGATCCAAGATGTACACGATGGACCGCCCGTCGCTTCTAGAAGCTGAGAGAAGTGTTCGGCTGAGGACAACCATATGCCGAAACAAGGGCAGTAAAGATCTTCTTTTGCTAAACATCTAGCATGTGGTAAGTGAAACAACTCAAGTATCTCCCTTCTAACGCACCTTGGGAGTACAAACTAGAGAGAGACACAGCAGGGTGAATGCTCTGTGTGGTCCCTCTTGAAAGTAAGGCTGCGAGTGAAACTTTGTTTTCCTCACCGGCATTTACAGAGCCGCAGGCTCAATTCTCCCCAAGAAACACTGTTGCTGCACAGCTTCTCTTCATAACACAATTGCCATCGTGATGATGTGAGTTTCTAGGCAAGAAACTTGGAGGTTGCCATCCCTTGGTAGGTGGTCATCCTTCAGTAGTCTTCAGGGAATAGGCCCACCACATGGGGCCTCTAGCCTCAAGCTAACGTCCAGGTGTTCTCATGACAGACTTAGGGAAGCAACAGATTGCATAGAGCCTTAGTCCCCGTGGTTCGTGAACTCTAGGAAGCATATCAGCTCCCTTTTGGACTCACTTGTCAGCGCTAGGTTCCGAAACGTACTGAGAAAGGACTGCCTGTGTCTTCGTGGAGCCTTGAGCCATCTACCGTCAGGAACGGCTAGATGCCGACTGATGGGCAGTGAAGGGCTTCGTTGTTTAGACACCTGGATTGCGATAGCTTGAAAGCAACCCAGTTATCAACGTTCCATGCCTTCCTTCATGCAAAGGGTGTCTGCGCTCTGGAGGAACCGTGAGCTGCAGTAGAAAATACAATTAGCCTACCACTGCTCCTGGGAGCTGTTCCACGACGTCCGTCTACCTCAAGCGGCAACTACACTTTAAGTCCGGCTTCAAAACCTACAGGGTTTTCCCGAACTGGTAGATAGTCTAGAGAAGTACTGTCACCTAGGCCTAACTAAGCCCTCACCTTGATATCCTTACACCACAGTCAGGACTCCCAGCATGGCAATGGTTACTAGGGTCACGAGCCACTGTGTCCACGGGATGTACAAGAGAGAGTCCGATGCGACTTGTTAATACGCTGCTTTGTCCTGCTGGAAATTGAGGCTTCCTGGGAAAGTTGATCTTCCTCATTGCAAAGTAGAGAGTTTGCGGCCCCAGGATTACCTGGTAAACACTGTTGTTGCCCATCTTCTCTTTGCTGCACAGTCGTCTTTGGGAGGACTAGTTATCTTCCACGAAAGAACACTTGGCTTGCAATTCCTGCCACGTCCTCATCCCTCCAAAATTGTTCGTGTTACGCCCACAACCCTGGACGACTCGCCTCAGGCCAACGTTCTACTTCTCTCGTCACAGACATAGGCGGGCCGCAGGCTCACGGCAGCGTTTGTCAAAGCGGTGCTTTAAATCTAGGAAGCGTTTCTGGCGTCTTAGGACACGGGGGTCTGCACTAGGATCCAAGATGTAAACGACGGACTGCCCGTCCTTTCTGGGCCTTGTGAGCGAAGCTCAGTTGAGGGCAACTATAGGCCGAAAGAAGGGCTGTGAAGGGCGTCTGTGGTTCAAATGCTAGGATGCGGCAAGTTGAAACGACTGTAGTATCTCCGTGCTATGCGCACCTTGGACGTGCCATGGAGAGACGGAAACAACAGGGTGCATGCTCTGCGGTCCATTTTGAAACTAAGGCTTGAAGGGAAACTTTATTTTCCTCATTGGGATTTAGAGAGCTGCGGGCTCAGTTCTCCCTGGGAAACAGTGTTGTTGCACAGTTGCCTTTGTGATGACAAGTGAATTTCCTGGAAGGAAATTGGATGTTGCCGTTCCTCGGTAAGTGCTCTTACTTCGGTTGTCCTCAGGGAAGGGGAGAACCACACGGGGCCTCTGGCCTTAAGCTACTGTTCAGGTTTTCTCATGAACGAGGTAGGCATGCAACAGACCCCATGCAGCCTTAGTCCCTGGGTTTCTTGAACCCTAGGAAGCATATCAGGTCTCTCTTGAGTCGCCGGTCTGCAATAGGATCCGAAACGGATAAAAGGGCCTCCTGTGTCTTCAGGGAGTTGTGAGCAATGCACCGCTGGCAGCAGCTAGATGCCGAGTCATGGGCAGTGAAGGGCTGCGTCAGAGAAACACCTAGGTTGGGATAGCTTAGAAACAGCCAGCTATCAGCGTTCTGTTCATTCCTTCATGCAAAACGTGTCTGCATTTCCGCCGAACCCAGAGCACACAAAACGTACAGTGTTTCGACCCCGCCTTCAGGGAACTCGCACGTGATGCAATTTACCCCAGGCGGCCACTGGACTTTCAGTGTAGCCTGAAAAATTTCGGGCTCTCCCTTGAAAGCCAGGTATTCTGGAGATACATTGTACAAACCGGCCTCACTAAACCATGACTTGCTCATCCTTTCACCACAATCACGACCCCCTGTATCACAAAGTTTACTCACTAAAGGGTGTAGTTGGTCAGCTGAATGTCCAGTAGGGAGTCAGAAACTGCAGCATAAGGCGCTGTGCCCTCGACTTAGAAACTGAAGCGTGATGGGAAGTTTATTTACCACACTGGAATGACGACACGCGGCCTCAAGGTTAACTGAGGAACAGTGTAGTGGCCTATCTTTTCTTCATTGCAGAATTGCCTTTGTGAGGACAAGTGATTCCCCCCCCCCAACCCCGTGAGGCATACGTGGCCTTTCACTCCCTGCTAGGTGCTCATCCCTCAGCAATCGTCGGTGAGTAAGCCAAACATATAGGAGGACTGGTCCCAAGCTAAGGTACTGTTTTGTTCGTCACACAGAGAGGCAGGCACCAGGTTCCAGGCAGCGTTTGTCAAAGCGGTGCTTTAAGTGTAGGAAGCATTTCTGGTGTCTTAGGACAAACAGGTCTGCACTGGGATCCAAGATGTACACGATGGACCGCCCGTCGCTTCTGGGAGCTGAGAGAAGTGTTCGGCTGAGGACAACCATATGCCGAAACAAGGGCAGTAAAGATCTTCTTTTGCTAAACATCTAGCATGTGGTAAGTGAAACAACTCAAGTATCTCCCTTCTAACGCACCTTGGGAGTACAAACTAGAGAGAGACACAGCACGGTGAATGCTCTGTGTGGTCCCTCTTGAAAGTAAGGCTGCGAGTGAAACTTTGTTTTCCTCACCGGCATTTACAGAGCCGCAGGCTCAATTCTCCCCAAGAAACACTGTTGCTGCACAGCTTCTCTTCATAACACAATTGCCATCGTGATGATGTGAGTTTCTAGGCAAGAAACTTGGAGGTTGCCATCCCTTGGTAGATGGTCATCCTTCAGTAGTCTTCAGGGAATGGGCCCACCACATGGGGCCTCTAGCCTCAAGCTAACATCCAGGTGTTCTCATGACAGACATAGGGAAGCAACAGATTGCATAGAGCCTTAGTCCCCGTGGTTCGTGAACTCTAGGAAGCATATCAGCTCCCTTTTGGACTCACTTGTCAGCGCTAGGTTCCGAAACGTACTGAGAAAGGACTGCCTGTGTCTTCGTGGAGCCTTGAGCCATCTACCGTCGGGAACGGCTAGATGCCGACTGATGGGCAGTGAAGGGCTTCGTTGTTTAGACACCTGGATTGCGATAGCTTGAAAGCAACCCAGTTATCAACGTTCCATGCCTTCCTTCATGCAAAGGGTGTCTGCACTCTGGAGGAACCGTGAGCTGCAGTAGAAAATACAATTAGCCTACCACTGCTCCTGGGAGCTGTTCCACGACGTCCGTCTACCTCAAGCGGCAACTACACTTTAAGTCCGGCTTCAAAACCTACAGGGTTTTCCCGAACTGGTAGATAGTCTAGAGAAGTACTGTCACCTAGGCCTAACTAAGCCCTCACCTTGATATCCTTACACCACAGTCAGGACTCCCAGCATGGCAATGGTTACTAGGGTCACGAGCCACTGTGTCCACGGGATGTACAAGAGAGAGTCCGATGCGACTTGTTAATACGCTGCTTTGTCCTGCTGGAAATTGAGGCTTCCTGGGAAAGTTGATCTTCCTCATTGCAAAGTAGAGAGTTTGCGGCCCCAGGATTACCTGGTAAACACTGTTGTTGCCCATCTTCTCTTTGCTGCACAGTCGTCTTTGGGAGGACTAGTTATCTTCCACGAAAGAACACTTGGCTTTCAATTCCTGCCACGTCCTCATCCCTCCAAAATTGTTCGTGTTACGCCCACAACCCTGGACGACTCGCCTCAGGCCAACGTTCTACTTCTCTCGTCACAGACATAGGCGGGCCGCAGGCTCACGGCAGCGTTTGTCAAAGCGGTGCTTTAAATCTAGGAAGCGTTTCTGGCGTCTTAGGACACGGGGGTCTGCACTAGGATCCAAGATGTAAACGACGGACTGCCCGTCCTTTCTGGGCCTTGTGAGCGAAGCTCAGTTGAGGGCAACTATAGGCCGAAAGAAGGGCTGTGAAGGGCGTCTGTGGTTCAAATGCTAGGATGCGGCAAGTTGAAACGACTGTAGTATCTCCGTGCTATGCGCACCTTGGACGTGCCATGGAGAGACGGAAACAACAGGGTGCATGCTCTGCGGTCCATTTTGAAACTAAGGCTTGAAGGGAAACTTTATTTTCCTCATTGGGATTTAGAGAGCTGCGGGCTCAGTTCTCCCTGGGAAACAGTGTTGTTGCACAGTTGCCTTTGTGATGACAAGTGAATTTCCTGGAAGGAAATTGGATGTTGCCGTTCCTCGGTAAGTGCTCTTACTTCAGTTGTCCTCAGGGAAGGGGAGAACCACACGGGGCCTCTGGCCTTAAGCTACTGTTCAGGTTTTCTCATGAACGAGGTAGGCATGCAACAGACCCCATGCAGCCTTAGTCCCTGGGTTTCTTGAACCCTAGGAAGCATATCAGGTCTCTCTTGAGTCGCCGGTCTGCAATAGGATCCGAAACGGATAAAAGGGCCTCCTGTGTCTTCAGGGAGTTGTGAGCAATGCACCGCTGGCAGCAGCTAGATGCCGAGTCATGGGCAGTGAAGGGCTGCGTCAGAGAAACACCTAGGTTGGGATAGCTTAGAAACAGCCAGCTATCAGCGTTCTGTTCATTCCTTCATGCAAAACGTGTCTGCATTTCCGCCGAACCCAGAGCACACAAAACGTACAGTGTTTCGACCCCGCCTTCAGGGAACTCGCACGTGATGCAATTTACCCCAGGCGGCCACTGGACTTTCAGTGTAGCCTGAAAAATTTCGGGCTCTCCCTTGAAAGCCAGGTATTCTGGAGATACATTGTACAAACCGGCCTCACTAACCCATGACTTGCTCATCCTTTCACCACAATCACGACCCCCTGTATCACAAAGTTTACTCACTAAAGGGTGTAGTTGGTCAGCTGAACGTCCAGTAGGGAGTCAGAAACTGCAGCATAAGGCGCTGTGCCCTCGACTTAGAAACTGAAGCGTGATGGGAAGTTTATTTACCACACTGGAATGACGACACGCGGCCTCAAGGTTAACTGAGGAACAGTGTAGTGGCCTATCTTTTCTTCATTGCAGAATTGCCTTTGTGAGGACAAGTGATTCCCCCCCCCCAACCCCGTGAGGCATACGTGGCCTTTCACTCCCTGCTAGGTGCTCATCCCTCAGCAATCGTCGGTGAGTAAGCCAAACATATAGGAGGACTGGTCCCAAGCTAAGGTACTGTTTTGTTCGTCACACAGAGAGGCAGGCACCAGGTTCCAGGCAGCGTTTGTCAAAGCGGTGCTTTAAGTGTAGGAAGCATTTCTGGTGTCTTAGGACAAACAGGTCTGCACTGGGATCCAAGATGTACACGATGGACCGCCCGTCGCTTCTGGGAGCTGAGAGAAGTGTTCGGCTGAGGACAACCATATGCCGAAACAAGGGCAGTAAAGATCTTCTTTTGCTAAACATCTAGCATGTGGTAAGTGAAACAACTCAAGTATCTCCCTTCTAAGGCACCTTGGGAGTACAAACTAGAGAGAGACACAGCAGGGTGAATGCTCTGTGTGGTCCCTCTTGAAAGTAAGGCTGCGAGTGAAACTTTGTTTTCCTCACTGGCATTTACAGAGCCGCAGGCTCAATTCTCCCCAAGAAACACTGTTGCTGCACAGCTTCTCTTCATAACACAATTGCCATCGTGATGATGTGAGTTTCTAGGCAAGAAACTTGGAGGTTGCCATCCCTTGGTAGATGGTCATCCTTCAGTAGTCTTCAGGGAATGGGCCCACCACATGGGGCCTCTAGCCTCAAGCTAACATCCAGGTGTTCTCATGACAGACGTAGGGAAGCAACAGTTTGCATAGAGCCTTAGTCCCCGTGGTTCGTGAACTCTAGGAAGCATATCAGCTCCCTTTTGGACTCACTTGTCAGCGCTAGGTTCCGAAACGTACTGAGAAAGGACTGCCTGTGTCTTCGTGGAGCCTTGAGCCATCTACCTTCGGGAACGGCTAGATGCCGACTGATGGGCAGTGAAGGGCTTCGTTGTTTAGACACCTGGATTGCGATAGCTTGAAAGCAACCCAGTTATCAACGTTCCATGCCTTCCTTCATGCAAAGGGTGTCTGCGCGCTGGAGGAACCGTGAGCTGCAGTAGAAAATACAATTAGCCTACCACTGCTCCTGGGAGCTGTTCCACGACGTCCGTCTACCTCAAGCGGCAACTACACTTTAAGTCCGGCTTCAAAACCTACAGGGTTTTCCCGAACTGGTAGATAGTCTAGAGAAGTACTGTCACCTAGGCCTAACTAAGCCCTCACCTTGATATCCTTACACCACAGTCAGGACTCCCAGCATGGCAATGGTTACTAGGGTCACGAGCCACTGTGTCCACGGGATGTACAAGAGAGAGTCCGATGCGACTTGTTAATACGCTGCTTTGTCCTGCTGGAAATTGAGGCTTCCTGGGAAAGTTGATCTTCCTCATTGCAAAGTAGAGAGTTTGCGGCCCCAGGATTACCTGGTAAACACTGTTGTTGCCCATCTTCTCTTTGCTGCACAGTCGTCTTTGGGAGGACTAGTTATCTTCCACGAAAGAACACTTGGCTTGCAATTCCTGCCACGTCCTCATCCCTCCAAAATTGTTCGTGTTACGCCCACAACCCTGGACGACTCGCCTCAGGCCAACGTTCTACTTCTCTCGTCACAGACATAGGCGGGCCGCAGGCTCACGGCAGCGTTTGTCAAAGCGGTGCTTTAAATCTAGGAAGCGTTTCTGGCGTCTTAGGACACGGGGGTCTGCACTAGGATCCAAGATGTAAACGACGGACTGCCCGTCCTTTCTGGGCCTTGTGAGCGAAGCTCAGTTGAGGGCAACTATAGGCCGAAAGAAGGGCTGTGAAGGGTGTCTGTGGTTCAAATGCTAGGATGCGGCAAGTTGAAACGACTGTAGTATCTCCGTGCTATGCGCACCTTGGACGTGCCATGGAGAGACGGAAACAACAGGGTGCATGCTCTGTGGTCCATTTTGAAACTAAGGCTTGAAGGGAAACTTTATTTTCCTCATTGGGATTTAGAGAGCTGCGGGCTCAGTTCTCCCTGGGAACCAGTGTTGTTGCACAGTTGCCTTTGTGAGGACAAGTGAATTTCCTGGAAGGAAATTGGATGTTGCCGTTCCTCGGTAAGTGCTCTTACTTCGGTTGTCCTCAGGGAAGGGGAGAACCACACGGGGCCTCTGGCCTTAAGCTACTGTTCAGGTTTTCTCATGAACGAGGTAGGCATGCAACAGACCCCATGCAGCCTTAGTCCCTGGGTTTCTTGAACCCTAGGAAGCATATCAGGTCTCTCTTGAGTCGCCGGTCTGCAATAGGATCCGAAACGGATAAAAGGGCCTCCTGTGTCTTCAGGGAGTTGTGAGCAATGCACCGCTGGCAGCAGCTAGATGCCGAGTCATGGGCAGTGAAGGGCTGCGTCAGAGAAACACCTAGGTTGGGATAGCTTAGAAACAGCCAGCTATCAGCGTTCTGTTCATTCCTTCATGCAAAACGTGTCTGCATTTCCGCCGAACCCAGAGCACACAAAACGTACAGTGTTTCGACCCCGCCTTCAGGGAACTCGCACGTGATGCAATTTACCCCAGGCGGCCACTGGACTTTCAGTGTAGCCTGAAAAATTTCGGGCTCTCCCTTGAAAGCCAGGTATTCTGGAGATACATTGTACAAACCGGCCTCACTAACCCATGACTTGCTCATCCTTTCACCACAATCACGACCCCCTGTATCACAAAGTTTACTCACTAAAGGGTGTAGTTGGTCAGCTGAACGTCCAGTAGGGAGTCAGAAACTGCAGCATAAGGCGCTGTGCCCTCGACTTAGAAACTGAAGCGTGATGGGAAGTTTATTTACCACACTGGAATGACGACACGCGGCCTCAAGGTTAACTGAGGAACAGTGTAGTGGCCTATCTTTTCTTCATTGCAGAATTGCCTTTGTGAGGACAAGTGATTCCCCCCCCCAACCCCGTGAGGCATACGTGGCCTTTCACTCCCTGCTAGGTGCTCATCCCTCAGCAATCGTCGGTGAGTAAGCCAAACATATAGGAGGACTGGTCCCAAGCTAAGGTACTGTTTTGTTCGTCACACAGAGAGGCAGGCACCAGGTTCCAGGCAGCGTTTGTCAAAGCGGTGCTTTAAGTGTAGGAAGCATTTCTGGTGTCTTAGGACAAACAGGTCTGCACTGGGATCCAAGATGTACACGATGGACCGCCCGTCGCTTCTGGGAGCTGAGAGAAGTGTTCGGCTGAGGACAACCATATGCCGAAACAAGGGCAGTAAAGATCTTCTTTTGCTAAACATCTAGCATGTGGTAAGTGAAACAACTCAAGTATCTCCCTTCTAACGCACCTTGGGAGTACAAACTAGAGAGAGACACAGCAGGGTGAATGCTCTGTGTGGTCCCTCTTGAAAGTAAGGCTGCGAGTGAAACTTTGTTTTCCTCACTGGCATTTACAGAGCCGCAGGCTCAATTCTCCCCAAGAAACACTGTTGCTGCACAGCTTCTCTTCATAACACAATTGCCATCGTGATGATGTGAGTTTCTAGGCAAGAAACTTGGAGGTTGCCATCCCTTGGTAGATGGTCATCCTTCAGTAGTCTTCAGGGAATGGGCCCACCACATGGGGCCTCTAGCCTCAAGCTAACGTCCAGGTGTTCTCATGACAGACGTAGGGAAGCAACAGTTTGCATAGAGCCTTAGTCCCCGTGGTTCGTGAACTCTAGGAAGCATATCAGCTCCCTTTTGGACTCACTTGTCAGCGCTAGGTTCCGAAACGTACTGAGAAAGGACTGCCTGTGTCTTCGTGGAGCCTTGAGCCATCTACCTTCGGGAACGGCTAGATGCCGACTGATGGGCAGTGAAGGGCTTCGTTGTTTAGACACCTGGATTGCGATAGCTTGAAAGCAACCCAGTTATCAACGTTCCATGCCTTCCTTCATGCAAAGGGTGTCTGCGCTCTGGAGGAACCGTGAGCTGCAGTAGAAAATACAATTAGCCTACCACTGCTCCTGGGAGCTGTTCCACGACGTCCGTCTACCTCAAGCGGCAACTACACTTTAAGTCCGGCTTCAAAACCTACAGGGTTTTCCCGAACTGGTAGATAGTCTAGAGAAGTACTGTCACCTAGGCCTAACTAAGCCCTCACCTTGATATCCTTACACCACAGTCAGGACTCCCAGCATGGCAATGGTTACTAGGGTCACGAGCCACTGTGTCCACGGGATGTACAAGAGAGAGTCCGATGCGACTTGTTAATACGCTGCTTTGTCCTGCTGGAAATTGAGGCTTCCTGGGAAAGTTGATCTTCCTCATTGCAAAGTAGAGAGTTTGCGGCCCCAGGATTACCTGGTAAACACTGTTGTTGCCCATCTTCTCTTTGCTGCACAGTCGTCTTTGGGAGGACTAGTTATCTTCCACGAAAGAACACTTGGCTTGCAATTCCTGCCACGTCCTCATCCCTCCAAAATTGTTCGTGTTACGCCCACAACCCTGGACGACTCGCCTCAGGCCAACGTTCTACTTCTCTCGTCACAGACATAGGCGGGCCGCAGGCTCACGGCAGCGTTTGTCAAAGCGGTGCTTTAAATCTAGGAAGCGTTTCTGGCGTCTTAGGACACGGGGGTCTGCACTAGGATCCAAGATGTAAACGACGGACTGCCCGTCCTTTCTGGGCCTTGTGAGCGAAGCTCAGTTGAGGGCAACTATAGGCCGAAAGAAGGGCTGTGAAGGGTGTCTGTGGTTCAAATGCTAGGATGCGGCAAGTTGAAACGACTGTAGTATCTCCGTGCTATGCGCACCTTGGACGTGCCATGGAGAGACGGAAACAACAGGGTGCATGCTCTGTGGTCCATTTTGAAACTAAGGCTTGAAGGGAAACTTTATTTTCCTCATTGGGATTTAGAGAGCTGCGGGCTCAGTTCTCCCTGGGAACCAGTGTTGTTGCACAGTTGCCTTTGTGAGGACAAGTGAATTTCCTGGAAGGAAATTGGATGTTGCCGTTCCTCGGTAAGTGCTCTTACTTCGGTTGTCCTCAGGGAAGGGGAGAACCACACGGGGCCTCTGGCCTTAAGCTACTGTTCAGGTTTTCTCATGAACGAGGTAGGCATGCAACAGACCCCATGCAGCCTTAGTCCCTGGGTTTCTTGAACCCTAGGAAGCATATCAGGTCTCTCTTGAGTCGCCGGTCTGCAATAGGATCCGAAACGGATAAAAGGGCCTCCTGTGTCTTCAGGGAGTTGTGAGCAATGCACCGCTGGCAGCAGCTAGATGCCGAGTCATGGGCAGTGAAGGGCTGCGTCAGAGAAACACCTAGGTTGGGATAGCTTAGAAACAGCCAGCTATCAGCGTTCTGTTCATTCCTTCATGCAAAACGTGTCTGCATTTCCGCCGAACCCAGAGCACACAAAACGTACAGTGTTTCGACCCCGCCTTCAGGGAACTCGCACGTGATGCAATTTACCCCAGGCGGCCACTGGACTTTCAGTGTAGCCTGAAAAATTTCGGGCTCTCCCTTGAAAGCCAGGTATTCTGGAGATACATTGTACAAACCGGCCTCACTAACCCATGACTTGCTCATCCTTTCACCACAATCACGACCCCCTGTATCACAAAGTTTACTCACTAAAGGGTGTAGTTGGTCAGCTGAACGTCCAGTAGGGAGTCAGAAACTGCAGCATAAGGCGCTGTGCCCTCGACTTAGAAACTGAAGCGTGATGGGAAGTTTATTTACCACACTGGAATGACGACACGCGGCCTCAAGGTTAACTGAGGAACAGTGTAGTGGCCTATCTTTTCTTCATTGCAGAATTGCCTTTGTGAGGACAAGTGATTCCCCCCCCCCAACCCCGTGAGGCATACGTGGCCTTTCACTCCCTGCTAGGTGCTCATCCCTCAGCAATCGTCGGTGAGTAAGCCAAACATATAGGAGGACTGGTCCCAAGCTAAGGTACTGTTTTGTTCGTCACACAGAGAGGCAGGCACCAGGTTCCAGGCAGCGTTTGTCAAAGCGGTGCTTTAAGTGTAGGAAGCATTTCTGGTGTCTTAGGACAAACAGGTCTGCACTGGGATCCAAGATGTACACGATGGACCGCCCGTCGCTTCTGGGAGCTGAGAGAAGTGTTCGGCTGAGGACAACCATATGCCGAAACAAGGGCAGTAAAGATCTTCTTTTGCTAAACATCTAGCATGTGGTAAGTGAAACAACTCAAGTATCTCCCTTCTAACGCACCTTGGGAGTACAAACTAGAGAGAGACACAGCAGGGTGAATGCTCTGTGTGGTCCCTCTTGAAAGTAAGGCTGCGAGTGAAACTTTGTTTTCCTCACTGGCATTTACAGAGCCGCAGGCTCAATTCTCCCCAAGAAACACTGTTGCTGCACAGCTTCTCTTCATAACACAATTGCCATCGTGATGATGTGAGTTTCTAGGCAAGAAACTTGGAGGTTGCCATCCCTTGGTAGATGGTCATCCTTCAGTAGTCTTCAGGGAATGGGCCCACCACATGGGGCCTCTAGCCTCAAGCTAACGTCCAGGTGTTCTCATGACAGACGTAGGGAAGCAACAGTTTGCATAGAGCCTTAGTCCCCGTGGTTCGTGAACTCTAGGAAGCATATCAGCTCCCTTTTGGACTCACTTGTCAGCGCTAGGTTCCGAAACGTACTGAGAAAGGACTGCCTGTGTCTTCGTGGAGCCTTGAGCCATCTACCTTCGGGAACGGCTAGATGCCGACTGATGGGCAGTGAAGGGCTTCGTTGTTTAGACACCTGGATTGCGATAGCTTGAAAGCAACCCAGTTATCAACGTTCCATGCCTTCCTTCATGCAAAGGGTGTCTGCGCTCTGGAGGAACCGTGAGCTGCAGTAGAAAATACAATTAGCCTACCACTGCTCCTGGGAGCTGTTCCACGACGTCCGTCTACCTCAAGCGGCAACTACACTTTAAGTCCGGCTTCAAAACCTACAGGGTTTTCCCGAACTGGTAGATAGTCTAGAGAAGTACTGTCACCTAGGCCTAACTAAGCCCTCACCTTGATATCCTTACACCACAGTCAGGACTCCCAGCATGGCAATGGTTACTAGGGTCACGAGCCACTGTGTCCACGGGATGTACAAGAGAGAGTCCGATGCGACTTGTTAATACGCTGCTTTGTCCTGCTGGAAATTGAGGCTTCCTGGGAAAGTTGATCTTCCTCATTGCAAAGTAGAGAGTTTGCGGCCCCAGGATTACCTGGTAAACACTGTTGTTGCCCATCTTCTCTTTGCTGCACAGTCGTCTTTGGGAGGACTAGTTATCTTCCACGAAAGAACACTTGGCTTGCAATTCCTGCCACGTCCTCATCCCTCCAAAATTGTTCGTGTTACGCCCACAACCCTGGACGACTCGCCTCAGGCCAACGTTCTACTTCTCTCGTCACAGACATAGGCGGGCCGCAGGCTCACGGCAGCGTTTGTCAAAGCGGTGCTTTAAATCTAGGAAGCGTTTCTGGCGTCTTAGGACACGGGGGTCTGCACTAGGATCCAAGATGTAAACGACGGACTGCCCGTCCTTTCTGGGCCTTGTGAGCGAAGCTCAGTTGAGGGCAACTATAGGCCGAAAGAAGGGCTGTGAAGGGCGTCTGTGGTTCAAATGCTAGGATGCGGCAAGTTGAAACGACTGTAGTATCTCCGTGCTATGCGCACCTTGGACGTGCCATGGAGAGACGGAAACAACAGGGTGCATGCTCTGCGGTCCATTTTGAAACTAAGGCTTGAAGGGAAACTTTATTTTCCTCATTGGGATTTAGAGAGCTGCGGGCTCAGTTCTCCCTGGGAAACAGTGTTGTTGCACAGTTGCCTTTGTGATGACAAGTGAATTTCCTGGAAGGAAATTGGATGTTGCCGTTCCTCAGTAAGTGCTCTTACTTCGGTTGTCCTCAGGGAAGGGGAGAACCACACGGGGCCTCTGGCCTTAAGCTACTGTTCAGGTTTTCTCATGAACGAGGTAGGCATGCAACAGACCCCATGCAGCCTTAGTCCCTGGGTTTTTTGAACCCTAGGAAGCATATCAGGTCTCTCTTGAGTCGCCGGTCTGCAATAGGATCCGAAACGGATAAAAGGGCCTCCTGTGTCTTCAGGGAGTTGTGAGCAATGCACCGCTGGCAGCAGCTAGATGCTGAGTCATGGGCAGTGAAGGGCTGCGTCAGAGAAACACCTAGGTTGGGATAGCTTAGAAACAGCCAGCTATCAGCATTCTGTTCATTCCTTCATGCAAAACGTGTCTGCATTTCCGCCGAACCCAGAGCACACAAAACGTACAGTGTTTCGACCCCGCCTTCAGGGAACTCGCACGTGATGCAATTTACCCCAGGCGGCCACTGGACTTTCAGTGTAGCCTGAAAAATTTCGGGCTCTCCCTTGAAAGCCAGGTATTCTGGAGATACATTGTACAAACCGGCCTCACTAACCCATGACTTGCTCATCCTTTCACCACAATCACGACCCCCTGTATCACAAAGTTTACTCACTAAAGGGTGTAGTTGGTCAGCTGAACGTCCAGTAGGGAGTCAGAAACTGCAGCATAAGGCGCTGTGCCCTCGACTTAGAAACTGAAGCGTGATGGGAAGTTTATTTACCACACTGGAATGACGACACGCGGCCTCAAGGTTAACTGAGGAACAGTGTAGTGGCCTATCTTTTCTTCATTGCAGAATTGCCTTTGTGAGGACAAGTGATTTCCCCCCCCCAACCCCGTGAGGCATACGTGGCCTTTCACTCCCTGCTAGGTGCTCATCCCTCAGCAATCGTCGGTGAGTAAGCCAAACATATAGGAGGACTGGTCCCAAGCTAAGGTACTGTTTTGTTCGTCACACAGAGAGGCAGGCACCAGGTTCCAGGCAGCGTTTGTCAAAGCGGTGCTTTAAGTGTAGGAAGCATTTCTGGTGTCTTAGGACAAACAGGTCTGCACTGGGATCCAAGATGTACACGATGGACCGCCCGTCGCTTCTGGGAGCTGAGAGAAGTGTTCGGCTGAGGACAACCATATGCCGAAACAAGGGCAGTAAAGATCTTCTTTTGCTAAACATCTAGCATGTGGTAAGTGAAACAACTCAAGTATCTCCCTTCTAACGCACCTTGGGAGTACAAACTAGAGAGAGACACAGCAGGGTGAATGCTCTGTGTGGTCCCTCTTGAAAGTAAGGCTGCGAGTGAAACTTTGTTTTCCTCACCGGCATTTACAGAGCCGCAGGCTCAATTCTCCCCAAGAAACACTGTTGCTGCACAGCTTCTCTTCATAACACAATTGCCATCGTGATGATGTGAGTTTCTAGGCAAGAAACTTGGAGGTTGCCATCCCTTGGTAGATGGTCATCCTTCAGTAGTCTTCAGGGAATGGGCCCACCACATGGGGCCTCTAGCCTCAAGCTAACATCCAGGTGTTCTCATGACAGACGTAGGGAAGCAACAGTTTGCATAGAGCCTTAGTCCCCGTGGTTCGTGAACTCTAGGAAGCATATCAGCTCCCTTTTGGACTCACTTGTCAGCGCTAGGTTCCGAAACGTACTGAGAAAGGACTGCCTGTGTCTTCGTGGAGCCTTGAGCCATCTACCTTCGGGAACGGCTAGATGCCGACTGATGGGCAGTGAAGGGCTTCGTTGTTTAGACACCTGGATTGCGATAGCTTGAAAGCAACCCAGTTATCAACGTTCCATGCCTTCCTTCATGCAAAGGGTGTCTGCGCGCTGGAGGAACCGTGAGCTGCAGTAGAAAATACAATTAGCCTACCACTGCTCCTGGGAGCTGTTCCACGACGTCCGTCTACCTCAAGCGGCAACTACACTTTAAGTCCGGCTTCAAAACCTACAGGGTTTTCCCGAACTGGTAGATAGTCTAGAGAAGTACTGTCACCTAGGCCTAACTAAGCCCTCACCTTGATATCCTTACACCACAGTCAGGACTCCCAGCATGGCAATGGTTACTAGGGTCACGAGCCACTGTGTCCACGGGATGTACAAGAGAGAGTCCGATGCGACTTGTTAATACGCTGCTTTGTCCTGCTGGAAATTGAGGCTTCCTGGGAAAGTTGATCTTCCTCATTGCAAAGTAGAGAGTTTGCGGCCCCAGGATTACCTGGTAAACACTGTTGTTGCCCATCTTCTCTTTGCTGCACAGTCGTCTTTGGGAGGACTAGTTATCTTCCACGAAAGAACACTTGGCTTTCAATTCCTGCCACGTCCTCATCCCTCCAAAATTGTTCGTGTTACGCCCACAACCCTGGACGACTCGCCTCAGGCCAACGTTCTACTTCTCTCGTCACAGACATAGGCGGGCCGCAGGCTCACGGCAGCGTTTGTCAAAGCGGTGCTTTAAATCTAGGAAGCGTTTCTGGCGTCTTAGGACACGGGGGTCTGCACTAGGATCCAAGATGTAAACGACGGACTGCCCGTCCTTTCTGGGCCTTGTGAGCGAAGCTCAGTTGAGGGCAACTATAGGCCGAAAGAAGGGCTGTGAAGGGTGTCTGTGGTTCAAATGCTAGGATGCGGCAAGTTGAAACGACTGTAGTATCTCCGTGCTATGCGCACCTTGGACGTGCCATGGAGAGACGGAAACAACAGGGTGCATGCTCTGTGGTCCATTTTGAAACTAAGGCTTGAAGGGAAACTTTATTTTCCTCATTGGGATTTAGAGAGCTGCGGGCTCAGTTCTCCCTGGGAAACAGTGTTGTTGCACAGTTGCCTTTGTGAGGACAAGTGAATTTCCTGGAAGGAAATTGGATGTTGCCGTTCCTCGGTAAGTGCTCTTACTTCGGTTGTCCTCAGGGAAGGGGAGAACCACACGGGGCCTCTGGCCTTAAGCTACTGTTCAGGTTTTCTCATGAACGAGGTAGGCATGCAACAGACCCCATGCAGCCTTAGTCCCTGGGTTTCTTGAACCCTAGGAAGCATATCAGGTCTCTCTTGAGTCGCCGGTCTGCAATAGGATCCGAAACGGATAAAAGGGCCTCCTGTGTCTTCAGGGAGTTGTGAGCAATGCACCGCTGGCAGCAGCTAGATGCCGAGTCATGGGCAGTGAAGGGCTGCGTCAGAGAAACACCTAGGTTGGGATAGCTTAGAAACAGCCAGCTATCAGCGTTCTGTTCATTCCTTCATGCAAAACGTGTCTGCATTTCCGCCGAACCCAGAGCACACAAAACGTACAGTGTTTCGACCCCGCCTTCAGGGAACTCGCACGTGATGCAATTTACCCCAGGCGGCCACTGGACTTTCAGTGTAGCCTGAAAAATTTCGGGCTCTCCCTTGAAAGCCAGGTATTCTGGAGATACATTGTACAAACCGGCCTCACTAACCCATGACTTGCTCATCCTTTCACCACAATCACGACCCCCTGTATCACAAAGTTTACTCACTAAAGGGTGTAGTTGGTCAGCTGAACGTCCAGTAGGGAGTCAGAAACTGCAGCATAAGGCGCTGTGCCCTCGACTTAGAAACTGAAGCGTGATGGGAAGTTTATTTACCACACTGGAATGACGACACGCGGCCTCAAGGTTAACTGAGGAACAGTGTAGTGGCCTATCTTTTCTTCATTGCAGAATTGCCTTTGTGAGGACAAGTGATTCCCCCCCCCAACCCCGTGAGGCATACGTGGCCTTTCACTCCCTGCTAGGTGCTCATCCCTCAGCAATCGTCGGTGAGTAAGCCAAACATATAGGAGGACTGGTCCCAAGCTAAGGTACTGTTTTGTTCGTCACACAGAGAGGCAGGCACCAGGTTCCAGGCAGCGTTTGTCAAAGCGGTGCTTTAAGTGTAGGAAGCATTTCTGGTGTCTTAGGACAAACAGGTCTGCACTGGGATCCAAGATGTACACGATGGACCGCCCGTCGCTTCTGGGAGCTGAGAGAAGTGTTCGGCTGAGGACAACCATATGCCGAAACAAGGGCAGTAAAGATCTTCTTTTGCTAAACATCTAGCATGTGGTAAGTGAAACAACTCAAGTATCTCCCTTCTAACGTACCTTGGGAGTACAAACTAGAGAGAGACACAGCAGGGTGAATGCTCTGTGTGGTCCCTCTTGAAAGTAAGGCTGCGAGTGAAACTTTGTTTTCCTCACTGGCATTTACAGAGCCGCAGGCTCAATTCTCCCCAAGAAACACTGTTGCTGCACAGCTTCTCTTCATAACACAATTGCCATCGTGATGATGTGAGTTTCTAGGCAAGAAACTTGGAGGTTGCCATCCCTTGGTAGATGGTCATCCTTCAGTAGTCTTCAGGGAATGGGCCCACCACATGGGGCCTCTAGCCTCAAGCTAACGTCCAGGTGTTCTCATGACAGACGTAGGGAAGCAACAGTTTGCATAGAGCCTTAGTCCCCGTGGTTCGTGAACTCTAGGAAGCATATCAGCTCCCTTTTGGACTCACTTGTCAGCGCTAGGTTCCGAAACGTACTGAGAAAGGACTGCCTGTGTCTTCGTGGAGCCTTGAGCCATCTACCTTCGGGAACGGCTAGATGCCGACTGATGGGCAGTGAAGGGCTTCGTTGTTTAGACACCTGGATTGCGATAGCTTGAAAGCAACCCAGTTATCAACGTTCCATGCCTTCCTTCATGCAAAGGGTGTCTGCGCGCTGGAGGAACCGTGAGCTGCAGTAGAAAATACAATTAGCCTACCACTGCTCCTGGGAGCTGTTCCACGACGTCCGTCTACCTCAAGCGGCAACTACACTTTAAGTCCGGCTTCAAAACCTACAGGGTTTTCCCGAACTGGTAGATAGTCTAGAGAAGTACTGTCACCTAGGCCTAACTAAGCCCTCACCTTGATATCCTTACACCACAGTCAGGACTCCCAGCATGGCAATGGTTACTAGGGTCACGAGCCACTGTGTCCACGGGATGTACAAGAGAGAGTCCGATGCGACTTGTTAATACGCTGCTTTGTCCTGCTGGAAATTGAGGCTTCCTGGGAAAGTTGATCTTCCTCATTGCAAAGTAGAGAGTTTGCGGCCCCAGGATTACCTGGTAAACACTGTTGTTGCCCATCTTCTCTTTGCTGCACAGTCGTCTTTGGGAGGACTAGTTATCTTCCACGAAAGAACACTTGGCTTGCAATTCCTGCCACGTCCTCATCCCTCCAAAATTGTTCGTGTTACGCCCACAACCCTGGACGACTCGCCTCAGGCCAACGTTCTACTTCTCTCGTCACAGACATAGGCGGGCCGCAGGCTCACGGCAGCGTTTGTCAAAGCGGTGCTTTAAATCTAGGAAGCGTTTCTGGCGTCTTAGGACACGGGGGTCTGCACTAGGATCCAAGATGTAAACGACGGACTGCCCGTCCTTTCTGGGCCTTGTGAGCGAAGCTCAGTTGAGGGCAACTATAGGCCGAAAGAAGGGCTGTGAAGGGCGTCTGTGGTTCAAATGCTAGGATGCGGCAAGTTGAAACGACTGTAGTATCTCCGTGCTATGCGCACCTTGGACGTGCCATGGAGAGACGGAAACAACAGGGTGCATGCTCTGCGGTCCATTTTGAAACTAAGGCTTGAAGGGAAACTTTATTTTCCTCATTGGGATTTAGAGAGCTGCGGGCTCAGTTCTCCCTGGGAAACAGTGTTGTTGCACAGTTGCCTTTGTGATGACAAGTGAATTTCCTGGAAGGAAATTGGATGTTGCCGTTCCTCAGTAAGTGCTCTTACTTCGGTTGTCCTCAGGGAAGGGGAGAACCACACGGGGCCTCTGGCCTTAAGCTACTGTTCAGGTTTTCTCATGAACGAGGTAGGCATGCAACAGACCCCATGCAGCCTTAGTCCCTGGGTTTCTTGAACCCTAGGAAGCATATCAGGTCTCTCTTGAGTCGCCGGTCTGCAATAGGATCCGAAACGGATAAAAGGGCCTCCTGTGTCTTCAGGGAGTTGTGAGCAATGCACCGCTGGCAGCAGCTAGATGCTGAGTCATGGGCAGTGAAGGGCTGCGTCAGAGAAACACCTAGGTTGGGATAGCTTAGAAACAGCCAGCTATCAGCATTCTGTTCATTCCTTCATGCAAAACGTGTCTGCATTTCCGCCGAACCCAGAGCACACAAAACGTACAGTGTTTCGACCCCGCCTTCAGGGAACTCGCACGTGATGCAATTTACCCCAGGCGGCCACTGGACTTTCAGTGTAGCCTGAAAAATTTCGGGCTCTCCCTTGAAAGCCAGGTATTCTGGAGATACATTGTACAAACCGGCCTCACTAACCCATGACTTGCTCATCCTTTCACCACAATCACGACCCCCTGTATCACAAAGTTTACTCACTAAAGGGTGTAGTTGGTCAGCTGAACGTCCAGTAGGGAGTCAGAAACTGCAGCATAAGGCGCTGTGCCCTCGACTTAGAAACTGAAGCGTGATGGGAAGTTTATTTACCACACTGGAATGACGACACGCGGCCTCAAGGTTAACTGAGGAACAGTGTAGTGGCCTATCTTTTCTTCATTGCAGAATTGCCTTTGTGAGGACAAGTGATTTCCCCCCCCCAACCCCGTGAGGCATACGTGGCCTTTCACTCCCTGCTAGGTGCTCATCCCTCAGCAATCGTCGGTGAGTAAGCCAAACATATAGGAGGACTGGTCCCAAGCTAAGGTACTGTTTTGTTCGTCACACAGAGAGGCAGGCACCAGGTTCCAGGCAGCGTTTGTCAAAGCGGTGCTTTAAGTGTAGGAAGCATTTCTGGTGTCTTAGGACAAACAGGTCTGCACTGGGATCCAAGATGTACACGATGGACCGCCCGTCGCTTCTGGGAGCTGAGAGAAGTGTTCGGCTGAGGACAACCATATGCCGAAACAAGGGCAGTAAAGATCTTCTTTTGCTAAACATCTAGCATGTGGTAAGTGAAACAACTCAAGTATCTCCCTTCTAACGCACCTTGGGAGTACAAACTAGAGAGAGACACAGCAGGGTGAATGCTCTGTGTGGTCCCTCTTGAAAGTAAGGCTGCGAGTGAAACTTTGTTTTCCTCACCGGCATTTACAGAGCCGCAGGCTCAATTCTCCCCAAGAAACACTGTTGCTGCACAGCTTCTCTTCATAACACAATTGCCATCGTGATGATGTGAGTTTCTAGGCAAGAAACTTGGAGGTTGCCATCCCTTGGTAGATGGTCATCCTTCAGTAGTCTTCAGGGAATGGGCCCACCACATGGGGCCTCTAGCCTCAAGCTAACATCCAGGTGTTCTCATGACAGACGTAGGGAAGCAACAGTTTGCATAGAGCCTTAGTCCCCGTGGTTCGTGAACTCTAGGAAGCATATCAGCTCCCTTTTGGACTCACTTGTCAGCGCTAGGTTCCGAAACGTACTGAGAAAGGACTGCCTGTGTCTTCGTGGAGCCTTGAGCCATCTACCTTCGGGAACGGCTAGATGCCGACTGATGGGCAGTGAAGGGCTTCGTTGTTTAGACACCTGGATTGCGATAGCTTGAAAGCAACCCAGTTATCAACGTTCCATGCCTTCCTTCATGCAAAGGGTGTCTGCGCGCTGGAGGAACCGTGAGCTGCAGTAGAAAATACAATTAGCCTACCACTGCTCCTGGGAGCTGTTCCACGACGTCCGTCTACCTCAAGCGGCAACTACACTTTAAGTCCGGCTTCAAAACCTACAGGGTTTTCCCGAACTGGTAGATAGTCTAGAGAAGTACTGTCACCTAGGCCTAACTAAGCCCTCACCTTGATATCCTTACACCACAGTCAGGACTCCCAGCATGGCAATGGTTACTAGGGTCACGAGCCACTGTGTCCACGGGATGTACAAGAGAGAGTCCGATGCGACTTGTTAATACGCTGCTTTGTCCTGCTGGAAATTGAGGCTTCCTGGGAAAGTTGATCTTCCTCATTGCAAAGTAGAGAGTTTGCGGCCCCAGGATTACCTGGTAAACACTGTTGTTGCCCATCTTCTCTTTGCTGCACAGTCGTCTTTGGGAGGACTAGTTATCTTCCACGAAAGAACACTTGGCTTGCAATTCCTGCCACGTCCTCATCCCTCCAAAATTGTTCGTGTTACGCCCACAACCCTGGACGACTCGCCTCAGGCCAACGTTCTACTTCTCTCGTCACAGACATAGGCGGGCCGCAGGCTCACGGCAGCGTTTGTCAAAGCGGTGCTTTAAATCTAGGAAGCGTTTCTGGCGTCTTAGGACACGGGGGTCTGCACTAGGATCCAAGATGTAAACGACGGACTGCCCGTCCTTTCTGGGCCTTGTGAGCGAAGCTCAGTTGAGGGCAACTATAGGCCGAAAGAAGGGCTGTGAAGGGTGTCTGTGGTTCAAATGCTAGGATGCGGCAAGTTGAAACGACTGTAGTATCTCCGTGCTATGCGCACCTTGGACGTGCCATGGAGAGACGGAAACAACAGGGTGCATGCTCTGTGGTCCATTTTGAAACTAAGGCTTGAAGGGAAACTTTATTTTCCTCATTGGGATTTAGAGAGCTGCGGGCTCAGTTCTCCCTGGGAAACAGTGTTGTTGCACAGTTGCCTTTGTGAGGACAAGTGAATTTCCTGGAAGGAAATTGGATGTTGCCGTTCCTCGGTAAGTGCTCTTACTTCGGTTGTCCTCAGGGAAGGGGAGAACCACACGGGGCCTCTGGCCTTAAGCTACTGTTCAGGTTTTCTCATGAACGAGGTAGGCATGCAACAGACCCCATGCAGCCTTAGTCCCTGGGTTTCTTGAACCCTAGGAAGCATATCAGGTCTCTCTTGAGTCGCCGGTCTGCAATAGGATCCGAAACGGATAAAAGGGCCTCCTGTGTCTTCAGGGAGTTGTGAGCAATGCACCGCTGGCAGCAGCTAGATGCCGAGTCATGGGCAGTGAAGGGCTGCGTCAGAGAAACACCTAGGTTGGGATAGCTTAGAAACAGCCAGCTATCAGCGTTCTGTTCATTCCTTCATGCAAAACGTGTCTGCATTTCCGCCGAACCCAGAGCACACAAAACGTACAGTGTTTCGACCCCGCCTTCAGGGAACTCGCACGTGATGCAATTTACCCCAGGCGGCCACTGGACTTTCAGTGTAGCCTGAAAAATTTCGGGCTCTCCCTTGAAAGCCAGGTATTCTGGAGATACATTGTACAAACCGGCCTCACTAACCCATGACTTGCTCATCCTTTCACCACAATCACGACCCCCTGTATCACAAAGTTTACTCACTAAAGGGTGTAGTTGGTCAGCTGAACGTCCAGTAGGGAGTCAGAAACTGCAGCATAAGGCGCTGTGCCCTCGACTTAGAAACTGAAGCGTGATGGGAAGTTTATTTACCACACTGGAATGACGACACGCGGCCTCAAGGTTAACTGAGGAACAGTGTAGTGGCCTATCTTTTCTTCATTGCAGAATTGCCTTTGTGAGGACAAGTGATTTCCCCCCCCCAACCCCGTGAGGCATACGTGGCCTTTCACTCCCTGCTAGGTGCTCATCCCTCAGCAATCGTCGGTGAGTAAGCCAAACATATAGGAGGACTGGTCCCAAGCTAAGGTACTGTTTTGTTCGTCACACAGAGAGGCAGGCACCAGGTTCCAGGCAGCGTTTGTCAAAGCGGTGCTTTAAGTGTAGGAAGCATTTCTGGTGTCTTAGGACAAACAGGTCTGCACTGGGATCCAAGATGTACACGATGGACCGCCCGTCGCTTCTGGGAGCTGAGAGAAGTGTTCGGCTGAGGACAACCATATGCCGAAACAAGGGCAGTAAAGATCTTCTTTTGCTAAACATCTAGCATGTGGTAAGTGAAACAACTCAAGTATCTCCCTTCTAACGCACCTTGGGAGTACAAACTAGAGAGAGACACAGCAGGGTGAATGCTCTGTGTGGTCCCTCTTGAAAGTAAGGCTGCGAGTGAAACTTTGTTTTCCTCACCGGCATTTACAGAGCCGCAGGCTCAATTCTCCCCAAGAAACACTGTTGCTGCACAGCTTCTCTTCATAACACAATTGCCATCGTGATGATGTGAGTTTCTAGGCAAGAAACTTGGAGGTTGCCATCCCTTTGTAGATGGTCATCCTTCAGTAGTCTTCAGGGAATGGGCCCACCACATGGGGCCTCTAGCCTCAAGCTAACATCCAGGTGTTCTCATGACAGACGTAGGGAAGCAACAGTTTGCATAGAGCCTTAGTCCCCGTGGTTCGTGAACTCTAGGAAGCATATCAGCTCCCTTTTGGACTCACTTGTCAGCGCTAGGTTCCGAAACGTACTGAGAAAGGACTGCCTGTGTCTTCGTGGAGCCTTGAGCCATCTACCTTCGGGAACGGCTAGATGCCGACTGATGGGCAGTGAAGGGCTTCGTTGTTTAGACACCTGGATTGCGATAGCTTGAAAGCAACCCAGTTATCAACGTTCCATGCCTTCCTTCATGCAAAGGGTGTCTGCGCGCTGGAGGAACCGTGAGCTGCAGTAGAAAATACAATTAGCCTACCACTGCTCCTGGGAGCTGTTCCACGACGTCCGTCTACCTCAAGCGGCAACTACACTTTAAGTTCGGCTTCAAAACCTACAGGGTTTTCCCGAACTGGTAGATAGTCTAGAGAAGTACTGTCACCTAGGCCTAACTAAGCCCTCACCTTGATATCCTTACACCACAGTCAGGACTCCCAGCATGGCAATGGTTACTAGGGTCACGAGCCACTGTGTCCACGGGATGTACAAGAGAGAGTCCGATGCGACTTGTTAATACGCTGCTTTGTCCTGCTGGAAATTGAGGCTTCCTGGGAAAGTTGATCTTCCTCATTGCAAAGTAGAGAGTTTGCGGCCCCAGGATTACCTGGTAAACACTGTTGTTGCCCATCTTCTCTTTGCTGCACAGTCGTCTTTGGGAGGACTAGTTATCTTCCACGAAAGAACACTTGGCTTTCAATTCCTGCCACGTCCTCATCCCTCCAAAATTGTTCGTGTTACGCCCACAACCCTGGACGACTCGCCTCAGGCCAACGTTCTACTTCTCTCGTCACAGACATAGGCGGGCCGCAGGCTCACGGCAGCGTTTGTCAAAGCGGTGCTTTAAATCTAGGAAGCGTTTCTGGCGTCTTAGGACACGGGGGTCTGCACTAGGATCCAAGATGTAAACGACGGACTGCCCGTCCTTTCTGGGCCTTGTGAGCGAAGCTCAGTTGAGGGCAACTATAGGCCGAAAGAAGGGCTGTGAAGGGTGTCTGTGGTTCAAATGCTAGGATGCGGCAAGTTGAAACGACTGTAGTATCTCCGTGCTATGCGCACCTTGGACGTGCCATGGAGAGACGGAAACAACAGGGTGCATGCTCTGTGGTCCATTTTGAAACTAAGGCTTGAAGGGAAACTTTATTTTCCTCATTGGGATTTAGAGAGCTGCGGGCTCAGTTCTCCCTGGGAAACAGTGTTGTTGCACAGTTGCCTTTGTGAGGACAAGTGAATTTCCTGGAAGGAAATTGGATGTTGCCGTTCCTCGGTAAGTGCTCTTACTTCGGTTGTCCTCAGGGAAGGGGAGAACCACACGGGGCCTCTGGCCTTAAGCTACTGTTCAGGTTTTCTCATGAACGAGGTAGGCATGCAACAGACCCCATGCAGCCTTAGTCCCTGGGTTTCTTGAACCCTAGGAAGCATATCAGGTCTCTCTTGAGTCGCCGGTCTGCAATAGGATCCGAAACGGATAAAAGGGCCTCCTGTGTCTTCAGGGAGTTGTGAGCAATGCACCGCTGGCAGCAGCTAGATGCCGAGTCATGGGCAGTGAAGGGCTGCGTCAGAGAAACACCTAGGTTGGGATAGCTTAGAAACAGCCAGCTATCAGCGTTCTGTTCATTCCTTCATGCAAAACGTGTCTGCATTTCCGCCGAACCCAGAGCACACAAAACGTACAGTGTTTCGACCCCGCCTTCAGGGAACTCGCACGTGATGCAATTTACCCCAGGCGGCCACTGGACTTTCAGTGTAGCCTGAAAAATTTCGGGCTCTCCCTTGAAAGCCAGGTATTCTGGAGATACATTGTACAAACCGGCCTCACTAACCCATGACTTGCTCATCCTTTCACCACAATCACGACCCCCTGTATCACAAAGTTTACTCACTAAAGGGTGTAGTTGGTCAGCTGAACGTCCAGTAGGGAGTCAGAAACTGCAGCATAAGGCGCTGTGCCCTCGACTTAGAAACTGAAGCGTGATGGGAAGTTTATTTACCACACTGGAATGACGACACGCGGCCTCAAGGTTAACTGAGGAACAGTGTAGTGGCCTATCTTTTCTTCATTGCAGAATTGCCTTTGTGAGGACAAGTGATTTCCCCCCCCCCCAACCCCGTGAGGCATACGTGGCCTTTCACTCCCTGCTAGGTGCTCATCCCTCAGCAATCGTCGGTGAGTAAGCCAAACATATAGGAGGACTGGTCCCAAGCTAAGGTACTGTTTTGTTCGTCACACAGATAGGCAGGCAACAGGTTCCAGGCAGCGTTTGTCAAAGCGGTGCTTTAAGTGTAGGAAGCATTTCTGGTGTCTTAGGACAAACAGGTCTGCACTGGGATCCAAGATGTACACGATGGACCGCCCGTCGCTTCTAGAAGCTGAGAGAAGTGTTCGGCTGAGGACAACCATATGCCGAAACAAGGGCAGTAAAGATCTTCTTTTGCTAAACATCTAGCATGTGGTAAGTGAAACAACTCAAGTATCTCCCTTCTAACGCACCTTGGGAGTACAAACTAGAGAGAGACACAGCAGGGTGAATGCTCTGTGTGGTCCCTCTTGAAAGTAAGGCTGCGAGTGAAACTTTGTTTTCCTCACCGGCATTTACAGAGCCGCAGGCTCAATTCTCCCCAAGAAACACTGTTGCTGCACAGCTTCTCTTCATAACACAATTGCCATCGTGATGATGTGAGTTTCTAGGCAAGAAACTTGGAGGTTGCCATCCCTTGGTAGATGGTCATCCTTCAGTAGTCTTCAGGGAATAGGCCCACCACATGGGGCCTCTAGCCTCAAGCTAACGTCCAGGTGTTCTCATGACAGACTTAGGGAAGCAACAGATTGCATAGAGCCTTAGTCCCCGTGGTTCGTGAACTCTAGGAAGCATATCAGCTCCCTTTTGGACTCACTTGTCAGCGCTAGGTTCCGAAACGTACTGAGAAAGGACTGCCTGTGTCTTCGTGGAGCCTTGAGCCATCTACCTTCGGGAACGGCTAGATGCCGACTGATGGGCAGTGAAGGGCTTCGTTGTTTAGACACCTGGATTGCGATAGCTTGAAAGCAACCCAGTTATCAACGTTCCATGCCTTCCTTCATGCAAAGGGTGTCTGCACTCTGGAGGAAGCGTGAGCTGCAGTAGAAAATACAATTAGCCTACCACTGCTCCTGGGAGCTGTTCCACGACGTCCGTCTACCTCAAGCAGCAACTACACTTTAAGTCCGGCTTCAAAACCTACAGGGTTTTCCCGAACTGGTAGATAGTCTAGAGAAGTACTGTCACCTAGGCCTAACTAAGCCCTCACCTTGATATCCTTACACCACAGTCAGGACTCCCAGCATGGCAATGGTTACTAGGGTCACGAGCCACTGTGTCCACGGGATGTACAAGAGAGAGTCCGATGCGACTTGTTAATACGCTGCTTTGTCCTGCTGGAAATTGAGGCTTCCTGGGAAAGTTGATCTTCCTCATTGCAAAGTAGAGAGTTTGCGGCCCCAGGATTACCTGGTAAACACTGTTGTTGCCCATCTTCTCTTTGCTGCACAGTCGTCTTTGGGAGGACTAGTTATCTTCCACGAAAGAACACTTGGCTTTCAATTCCTGCCACGTCCTCATCCCTCCAAAATTGTTCGTGTTACGCCCACAACCCTGGACGACTCGCCTCAGGCCAACGTTCTACTTCTCTCGTCACAGACATAGGCGGGCCGCAGGCTCACGGCAGCGTTTGTCAAAGCGGTGCTTTAAATCTAGGAAGCGTTTCTGGCGTCTTAGGACACGGGGGTCTGCACTAGGATCCAAGATGTAAACGACGGACTGCCCGTCCTTTCTGGGCCTTGTGAGCGAAGCTCAGTTGAGGGCAACTATAGGCCGAATGAAGGGCTGTGAAGGGCGTCTGTGGTTCAAATGCTAGGATGCGGCAAGTTGAAACGACTGTAGTATCTCCGTGCTATGCGCACCTTGGACGTGCCATGGAGAGACGGAAACAACAGGGTGCATGCTCTGCGGTCCATTTTGAAACTAAGGCTTGAAGGGAAACTTTATTTTCCTCATTGGGATTTAGAGAGCTGCGGGCTCAGTTCTCCCTGGGAAACAGTGTTGTTGCACAGTTGCCTTTGTGAGGACAAGTGAATTTCCTGGAAGGAAATTGGATGTTGCCGTTCCTCGGTAAGTGCTCTTACTTCGGTTGTCCTCAGGGAAGGGGAGAACCACACGGGGCCTCTGGCCTTAAGCTACTGTTCAGGTTTTCTCATGAACGAGGTAGGCATGCAACAGACCCCATGCAGCCTTAGTCCCTGGGTTTCTTGAACCCTAGGAAGCATATCAGGTCTCTCTTGAGTCGCCGGTCTGCAATAGGATCCGAAACGGATAAAAGGGCCTCCTGTGTCTTCAGGGAGTTGTGAGCAATGCACCGCTGGCAGCAGCTAGATGCCGAGTCATGGGCAGTGAAGGGCTGCGTCAGAGAAACACCTAGGTTGGGATAGCTTAGAAACAGCCAGCTATCAGCGTTCTGTTCATTCCTTCATGCAAAACGTGTCTGCATTTCCGCCGAACCCAGAGCACACAAAACGTACAGTGTTTCGACCCCGCCTTCAGGGAACTCGCACGTGATGCAATTTACCCCAGGCGGCCACTGGACTTTCAGTGTAGCCTGAAAAATTTCGGGCTCTCCCTTGAAAGCCAGGTATTCTGGAGATACATTGTACAAACCGGCCTCACTAACCCATGACTTGCTCATCCTTTCACCACAATCACGACCCCCTGTATCACAAAGTTTACTCACTAAAGGGTGTAGTTGGTCAGCTGAACGTCCAGTAGGGAGTCAGAAACTGCAGCATAAGGCGCTGTGCCCTCGACTTAGAAACTGAAGCGTGATGGGAAGTTTATTTACCACACTGGAATGACGACACGCGGCCTCAAGGTTAACTGAGGAACAGTGTAGTGGCCTATCTTTTCTTCATTGCAGAATTGCCTTTGTGAGGACAAGTGATTCCCCCCCCCAACCCCGTGAGGCATACGTGGCCTTTCACTCCCTGCTAGGTGCTCATCCCTCAGCAATCGTCGGTGAGTAAGCCAAACATATAGGAGGACTGGTCCCAAGCTAAGGTACTGTTTTGTTCGTCACACAGAGAGGCAGGCACCAGGTTCCAGGCAGCGTTTGTCAAAGCGGTGCTTTAAGTGTAGGAAGCATTTCTGGTGTCTTAGGACAAACAGGTCTGCACTGGGATCCAAGATGTACACGATGGACCGCCCGTCGCTTCTGGGAGCTGAGAGAAGTGTTCGGCTGAGGACAACCATATGCCGAAACAAGGGCAGTAAGGATCTTCTTTTGCTAAACATCTAGCATGTGGTAAGTGAAACAACTCAAGTATCTCCCTTCTAACGCACCTTGGGAGTACAAACTAGAGAGAGACACAGCAGGGTGAATGCTCTGTGTGGTCCCTCTTGAAAGTAAGGCTGCGAGTGAAACTTTGTTTTCCTCACTGGCATTTACAGAGCCGCAGGCTCAATTCTCCCCAAGAAACACTGTTGCTGCACAGCTTCTCTTCATAACACAATTGCCATCGTGATGATGTGAGTTTCTAGGCAAGAAACTTGGAGGTTGCCATCCCTTGGTAGATGGTCATCCTTCAGTAGTCTTCAGGGAATGGGCCCACCACATGGGGCCTCTAGCCTCAAGCTAACGTCCAGGTGTTCTCATGACAGACGTAGGGAAGCAACAGTTTGCATAGAGCCTTAGTCCCCGTGGTTCGTGAACTCTAGGAAGCATATCAGCTCCCTTTTGGACTCACTTGTCAGCGCTAGGTTCCGAAACGTACTGAGAAAGGACTGCCTGTGTCTTCGTGGAGCCTTGAGCCATCTACCTTCGGGAACGGCTAGATGCCGACTGATGGGCAGTGAAGGGCTTCGTTGTTTAGACACCTGGATTGCGATAGCTTGAAAGCAACCCAGTTATCAATGTTCCATGCCTTCCTTCATGCAAAGGGTGTCTGCGCGCTGGAGGAACCGTGAGCTGCAGTAGAAAATACAATTAGCCTACCACTGCTCCTGGGAGCTGTTCCACGACGTCCGTCTACCTCAAGCGGCAACTACACTTTAAGTCCGGCTTCAAAACCTACAGGGTTTTCCCGAACTGGTAGATAGTCTAGAGAAGTACTGTCACCTAGGCCTAACTAAGCCCTCACCTTGATATCCTTACACCACAGTCAGGACTCCCAGCATGGCAATGGTTACTAGGGTCACGAGCCACTGTGTCCACGGGATGTACAAGAGAGAGTCCGATGCGACTTGTTAATACGCTGCTTTGTCCTGCTGGAAATTGAGGCTTCCTGGGAAAGTTGATTTTCCTCATTGCAAAGTAGAGAGTTTGCGGCCCCAGGATTACCTGGTAAACACTGTTGTTGCCCATCTTCTCTTTGCTGCACAGTCGTCTTTGGGAGGACTAGTTATCTTCCACGAAAGAACACTTGGCTTGCAATTCCTGCCACGTCCTCATCCCTCCAAAATTGTTCGTGTTACGCCCACAACCCTGGACGACTCGCCTCAGGCCAACGTTCTACTTCTCTCGTCACAGACATAGGCGGGCCGCAGGCTCACGGCAGCGTTTGTCAAAGCGGTGCTTTAAATCTAGGAAGCGTTTCTGGCGTCTTAGGACACGGGGGTCTGCACTAGGATCCAAGATGTAAACGACGGACTGCCCGTCCTTTCTGGGCCTTGTGAGCGAAGCTCAGTTGAGGGCAACTATAGGCCGAAAGAAGGGCTGTGAAGGGCGTCTGTGGTTCAAATGCTAGGATGCGGCAAGTTGAAACGACTGTAGTATCTCCGTGCTATGCGCACCTTGGACGTGCCATGGAGAGACGGAAACAACAGGGTGCATGCTCTGCGGTCCATTTTGAAACTAAGGCTTGAAGGGAAACTTTATTTTCCTCATTGGGATTTAGAGAGCTGCGGGCTCAGTTCTCCCTGGGAAACAGTGTTGTTGCACAGTTGCCTTTGTGATGACAAGTGAATTTCCTGGAAGGAAATTGGATGTTGCCGTTCCTCGGTAAGTGCTCTTACTTCGGTTGTCCTCAGGGAAGGGGAGAACCACACGGGGCCTCTGGCCTGAAGCTACTGTTCAGGTTTTCTCATGAACGAGGTAGGCATGCAACAGACCCCATGCAGCCTTAGTCCCTGGGTTTCTTGAACCCTAGGAAGCATATCAGGTCTCTCTTGAGTCGCCGGTCTGCAATAGGATCCGAAACGGATAAAAGGGCCTCCTGTGTCTTCAGGGAGTTGTGAGCAATGCACCGCTGGCAGCAGCTAGATGCCGAGTCATGGGCAGTGAAGGGCTGCGTCAGAGAAACACCTAGGTTGGGATAGCTTAGAAACAGCCAGCTACCAGCGTTCTGTTCATTCCTTCATGCAAAACGTGTCTGCATTTCCGCCGAACCCAGAGCACACAAAACGTACAGTGTTTCGACCCCGCCTTCAGGGAACTCGCACGTGATGCAATTTACCCCAGGCGGCCACTGGACTTTCAGTGTAGCCTGAAAAATTTCGGGCTCTCCCTTGAAAGCCAGGTATTCTGGAGATACATTGTACAAACCGGCCTCACTAACCCATGACTTGCTCATCCTTTCACCACAATCACGACCCCCTGTATCACAAAGTTTACTCACTAAAGGGTGTAGTTGGTCAGCTGAACGTCCAGTAGGGAGTCAGAAACTGCAGCATAAGGCGCTGTGCCCTCGACTTAGAAACTGAAGCATGATGGGAAGTTTATTTACCACACTGGAATGACGACACGCGGCCTCAAGGTTAACTGAGGAACAGTGTAGTGGCCTATCTTTTCTTCATTGCAGAATTGCCTTTGTGAGGACAAGTGATTTCCCCCCCCCCCAACCCCGTGAGGCATACGTGGCCTTTCACTCCCTGCTAGGTGCTCATCCCTCAGCAATCGTCGGTGAGTAAGCCAAACATATAGGAGGACTGGCCCCAAGCTAAGGTACTGTTTTGTTCGTCACACAGATAGGCAGGCACCAGGTTCCAGGCAGCGTTTGTCAAAGCGGTGCTTTAAGTGTAGGAAGCATTTCTGGTGTCTTAGGACAAACAGGTCTGCACTGGGATCCAAGATGTACACGATGGACCGCCCGTCGCTTCTAGAAGCTGAGAGAAGTGTTCGGCTGAGGACAACCATATGCCGAAACAAGGGCAGTAAAGATCTTCTTTTGCTAAACATCTAGCATGTGGTAAGTGAAACAACTCAAGTATCTCCCTTCTAACGCACCTTGGGAGTACAAACTAGAGAGAGACACAGCAGGGTGAATGCTCTGTGTGGTCCCTCTTGAAAGTAAGGCTGCGAGTGAAACTTTGTTTTCCTCACCGGCATTTACAGAGCCGCAGGCTCAATTCTCCCCAAGAAACACTGTTGCTGCACAGCTTCTCTTCATAACACAATTGCCATCGTGATGATGTGAGTTTCTAGGCAAGAAACTTGGAGGTTGCCATCCCTTGGTAGATGGTCATCCTTCAGTAGTCTTCAGGGAATAGGCCCACCACATGGGGCCTCTAGCCTCAAGCTAACGTCCAGGTGTTCTCATGACAGACTTAGGGAAGCAACAGATTGCATAGAGCCTTAGTCCCCGTGGTTCGTGAACTCTAGGAAGCATATCAGCTCCCTTTTGGACTCACTTGTCAGCGCTAGGTTCCGAAACGTACTGAGAAAGGACTGCCTGTGTCTTCGTGGAGCCTTGAGCCATCTACCGTCGGGAACGGCTAGATGCCGACTGATGGGCAGTGAAGGGCTTCGTTGTTTAGACACCTGGATTGCGATAGCTTGAAAGCAACCCAGTTATCAACGTTCCATGCCTTCCTTCATGCAAAGGGTGTCTGCGCTCTGGAGGAACCGTGAGCTGCAGTAGAAAATACAATTAGCCTACCACTGCTCCTGGGAGCTGTTCCACGACGTCCGTCTACCTCAAGCGGCAACTACACTTTAAGTCCGGCTTCAAAACCTACAGGGTTTTCCCGAACTGGTAGATAGTCTAGAGAAGTACTGTCACCTAGGCCTAACTAAGCCCTCACCTTGATATCCTTACACCACAGTCAGGACTCCCAGCATGGCAATGGTTACTAGGGTCACGAGCCACTGTGTCCACGGGATGTACAAGAGAGAGTCCGATGCGACTTGTTAATACGCTGCTTTGTCCTGCTGGAAATTGAGGCTTCCTGGGAAAGTTGATTTTCCTCATTGCAAAGTAGAGAGTTTGCGGCCCCAGGATTACCTGGTAAACACTGTTGTTGCCCATCTTCTCTTTGCTGCACAGTCGTCTTTGGGAGGACTAGTTATCTTCCACGAAAGAACACTTGGCTTTCAATTCCTGCCACGTCCTCATCCCTCCAAAATTGTTCGTGTTACGCCCACAACCCTGGACGACTCGCCTCAGGCCAACGTTCTACTTCTCTCGTCACAGACATAGGCGGGCCGCAGGCTCACGGCAGCGTTTGTCAAAGCGGTGCTTTAAATCTAGGAAGCGTTTCTGGCGTCTTAGGACACGGGGGTCTGCACTAGGATCCAAGATGTAAACGACGGACTGCCCGTCCTTTCTGGGCCTTGTGAGCGAAGCTCAGTTGAGGGCAACTATAGGCCGAAAGAAGGGCTGTGAAGGGCGTCTGTGGTTCAAATGCTAGGATGCGGCAAGTTGAAACGACTGTAGTATCTCCGTGCTATGCGCACCTTGGACGTGCCATGGAGAGACGGAAACAACAGGGTGCATGCTCTGCGGTCCATTTTGAAACTAAGGCTTGAAGGGAAACTTTATTTTCCTCATTGGGATTTAGAGAGCTGCGGGCTCAGTTCTCCCTGGGAAACAGTGTTGTTGCACAGTTGCCTTTGTGATGACAAGTGAATTTCCTGGAAGGAAATTGGATGTTGCCGTTCCTCGGTAAGTGCTCTTACTTCGGTTGTCCTCAGGGAAGGGGAGAAGCACACGGGGCCTCTGGCCTTAAGCTACTGTTCAGGTTTTCTCATGAACGAGGTAGGCATGCAACAGACCCCATGCAGCCTTAGTCCCTGGGTTTCTTGAACCCTAGGAAGCATATCAGGTCTCTCTTGAGTCGCCGGTCTGCAATAGGATCCGAAACGGATAAAAGGGCCTCCTGTGTCTTCAGGGAGTTGTGAGCAATGCACCGCTGGCAGCAGCTAGATGCCGAGTCATGGGCAGTGAAGGGCTGCGTCAGAGAAACACCTAGGTTGGGATAGCTTAGAAACAGCCAGCTACCAGCGTTCTGTTCATTCCTTCATGCAAAACGTGTCTGCATTTCCGCCGAACCCAGAGCACACAAAACGTACAGTGTTTCGACCCCGCCTTCAGGGAACTCGCACGTGATGCAATTTACCCCAGGCGGCCACTGGACTTTCAGTGTAGCCTGAAAAATTTCGGGCTCTCCCTTGAAAGCCAGGTATTCTGGAGATACATTGTACAAACCGGCCTCACTAACCCATGACTTGCTCATCCTTTCACCACAATCACGACCCCCTGTATCACAAAGTTTACTCACTAAAGGGTGTAGTTGGTCAGCTGAACGTCCAGTAGGGAGTCAGAAACTGCAGCATAAGGCGCTGTGCCCTCGACTTAGAAACTGAAGCATGATGGGAAGTTTATTTACCACACTGGAATGACGACACGCGGCCTCAAGGTTAACTGAGGAACAGTGTAGTGGCCTATCTTTTCTTCATTGCAGAATTGCCTTTGTGAGGACAAGTGATTTCCCCCCCCCCAACCCCGTGAGGCATACGTGGCCTTTCACTCCCTGCTAGGTGCTCATCCCTCAGCAATCGTCGGTGAGTAAGCCAAACATATAGGAGGACTGGCCCCAAGCTAAGGTACTGTTTTGTTCGTCACACAGATAGGCAGGCACCAGGTTCCAGGCAGCGTTTGTCAAAGCGGTGCTTTAAGTGTAGGAAGCATTTCTGGTGTCTTAGGACAAACAGGTCTGCACTGGGATCCAAGATGTACACGATGGACCGCCCGTCGCTTCTAGAAGCTGAGAGAAGTGTTCGGCTGAGGACAACCATATGCCGAAACAAGGGCAGTAAAGATCTTCTTTTGCTAAACATCTAGCATGTGGTAAGTGAAACAACTCAAGTATCTCCCTTCTAACGCACCTTGGGAGTACAAACTAGAGAGAGACACAGCAGGGTGAATGCTCTGTGTGGTCCCTCTTGAAAGTAAGGCTGCGAGTGAAACTTTGTTTTCCTCACCGGCATTTACAGAGCCGCAGGCTCAATTCTCCCCAAGAAACACTGTTGCTGCACAGCTTCTCTTCATAACACAATTGCCATCGTGATGATGTGAGTTTCTAGGCAAGAAACTTGGAGGTTGCCATCCCTTGGTAGATGGTCATCCTTCAGTAGTCTTCAGGGAATAGGCCCACCACATGGGGCCTCTAGCCTCAAGCTAACGTCCAGGTGTTCTCATGACAGACTTAGGGAAGCAACAGATTGCATAGAGCCTTAGTCCCCGTGGTTCGTGAACTCTAGGAAGCATATCAGCTCCCTTTTGGACTCACTTGTCAGCGCTAGGTTCCGAAACGTACTGAGAAAGGACTGCCTGTGTCTTCGTGGAGCCTTGAGCCATCTACCGTCGGGAACGGCTAGATGCCGACTGATGGGCAGTGAAGGGCTTCGTTGTTTAGACACCTGGATTGCGATAGCTTGAAAGCAACCCAGTTATCAACGTTCCATGCCTTCCTTCATGCAAAGGGTGTCTGCGCTCTGGAGGAACCGTGAGCTGCAGTAGAAAATACAATTAGCCTACCACTGCTCCTGGGAGCTGTTCCACGACGTCCGTCTACCTCAAGCGGCAACTACACTTTAAGTCCGGCTTCAAAACCTACAGGGTTTTCCCGAACTGGTAGATAGTCTAGAGAAGTACTGTCACCTAGGCCTAACTAAGCCCTCACCTTGATATCCTTACACCACAGTCAGGACTCCCAGCATGGCAATGGTTACTAGGGTCACGAGCCACTGTGTCCACGGGATGTACAAGAGAGAGTCCGATGCGACTTGTTAATACGCTGCTTTGTCCTGCTGGAAATTGAGGCTTCCTGGGAAAGTTGATTTTCCTCATTGCAAAGTAGAGAGTTTGCGGCCCCAGGATTACCTGGTAAACACTGTTGTTGCCCATCTTCTCTTTGCTGCACAGTCGTCTTTGGGAGGACTAGTTATCTTCCACGAAAGAACACTTGGCTTTCAATTCCTGCCACGTCCTCATCCCTCCAAAATTGTTCGTGTTACGCCCACAACCCTGGACGACTCGCCTCAGGCCAACGTTCTACTTCTCTCGTCACAGACATAGGCGGGCCGCAGGCTCACGGCAGCGTTTGTCAAAGCGGTGCTTTAAATCTAGGAAGCGTTTCTGGCGTCTTAGGACACGGGGGTCTGCACTAGGATCCAAGATGTAAACGACGGACTGCCCGTCCTTTCTGGGCCTTGTGAGCGAAGCTCAGTTGAGGGCAACTATAGGCCGAAAGAAGGGCTGTGAAGGGCGTCTGTGGTTCAAATGCTAGGATGCGGCAAGTTGAAACGACTGTAGTATCTCCGTGCTATGCGCACCTTGGACGTGCCATGGAGAGACGGAAACAACAGGGTGCATGCTCTGCGGTCCATTTTGAAACTAAGGCTTGAAGGGAAACTTTATTTTCCTCATTGGGATTTAGAGAGCTGCGGGCTCAGTTCTCCCTGGGAAACAGTGTTGTTGCACAGTTGCCTTTGTGATGACAAGTGAATTTCCTGGAAGGAAATTGGATGTTGCCGTTCCTCGGTAAGTGCTCTTACTTCGGTTGTCCTCAGGGAAGGGGAGAACCACACGGGGCCTCTGGCCTTAAGCTACTGTTCAGGTTTTCTCATGAACGAGGTAGGCATGCAACAGACCCCATGCAGCCTTAGTCCCTGGGTTTCTTGAACCCTAGGAAGCATATCAGGTCTCTCTTGAGTCGCCGGTCTGCAATAGGATCCGAAACGGATAAAAGGGCCTCCTGTGTCTTCAGGGAGTTGTGAGCAATGCACCGCTGGCAGCAGCTAGATGCCGAGTCATGGGCAGTGAAGGGCTGCGTCAGAGAAACACCTAGGTTGGGATAGCTTAGAAACAGCCAGCTACCAGCGTTCTGTTCATTCCTTCATGCAAAACGTGTCTGCATTTCCGCCGAACCCAGAGCACACAAAACGTACAGTGTTTCGACCCCGCCTTCAGGGAACTCGCACGTGATGCAATTTACCCCAGGCGGCCACTGGACTTTCAGTGTAGCCTGAAAAATTTCGGGCTCTCCCTTGAAAGCCAGGTATTCTGGAGATACATTGTACAAACCGGCCTCACTAACCCATGACTTGCTCATCCTTTCACCACAATCACGACCCCCTGTATCACAAAGTTTACTCACTAAAGGGTGTAGTTGGTCAGCTGAACGTCCAGTAGGGAGTCAGAAACTGCAGCATAAGGCGCTGTGCCCTCGACTTAGAAACTGAAGCGTGATAGGAAGTTTATTTACCACACTGGAATGACGACACGCGGCCTCAAGGTTAACTGAGGAACAGTGTAGTGGCCTATCTTTTCTTCATTGCAGAATTGCCTTTGTGAGGACAAGTGATTTCCCCCCCCCCAACCCCGTGAGGCATACGTGGCCTTTCACTCCCTGCTAGGTGCTCATCCCTCAGCAATCGTCGGTGAGTAAGCCAAACATATAGGAGGACTGGCCCCAAGCTAAGGTACTGTTTTGTTCGTCACACAGATAGGCAGGCACCAGGTTCCAGGCAGCGTTTGTCAAAGCGGTGCTTTAAGTGTAGGAAGCATTTCTGGTGTCTTAGGACAAACAGGTCTGCACTGGGATCCAAGATGTACACGATGGACCGCCCGTCGCTTCTAGAAGCTGAGAGAAGTGTTCGGCTGAGGACAACCATATGCCGAAACAAGGGCAGTAAAGATCTTCTTTTGCTAAACATCTAGCATGTGGTAAGTGAAACAACTCAAGTATCTCCCTTCTAACGCACCTTGGGAGTACAAACTAGAGAGAGACACAGCAGGGTGAATGCTCTGTGTGGTCCCTCTTGAAAGTAAGGCTGCGAGTGAAACTTTGTTTTCCTCACCGGCATTTACAGAGCCGCAGGCTCAATTCTCCCCAAGAAACACTGTTGCTGCACAGCTTCTCTTCATAACACAATTGCCATCGTGATGATGTGAGTTTCTAGGCAAGAAACTTGGAGGTTGCCATCCCTTGGTAGATGGTCATCCTTCAGTAGTCTTCAGGGAATAGGCCCACCACATGGGGCCTCTAGCCTCAAGCTAACGTCCAGGTGTTCTCATGACAGACTTAGGGAAGCAACAGATTGCATAGAGCCTTAGTCCCCGTGGTTCGTGAACTCTAGGAAGCATATCAGCTCCCTTTTGGACTCACTTGTCAGCGCTAGGTTCCGAAACGTACTGAGAAAGGACTGCCTGTGTCTTCGTGGAGCCTTGAGCCATCTACCGTCGGGAACGGCTAGATGCCGACTGATGGGCAGTGAAGGGCTTCGTTGTTTAGACACCTGGATTGCGATAGCTTGAAAGCAACCCAGTTATCAACGTTCCATGCCTTCCTTCATGCAAAGGGTGTCTGCGCTCTGGAGGAACCGTGAGCTGCAGTAGAAAATACAATTAGCCTACCACTGCTCCTGGGAGCTGTTCCACGACGTCCGTCTACCTCAAGCGGCAACTACACTTTAAGTCCGGCTTCAAAACCTACAGGGTTTTCCCGAACTGGTAGATAGTCTAGAGAAGTACTGTCACCTAGGCCTAACTAAGCCCTCACCTTGATATCCTTACACCACAGTCAGGACTCCCAGCATGGCAATGGTTACTAGGGTCACGAGCCACTGTGTCCACGGGATGTACAAGAGAGAGTCCGATGCGACTTGTTAATACGCTGCTTTGTCCTGCTGGAAATTGAGGCTTCCTGGGAAAGTTGATTTTCCTCATTGCAAAGTAGAGAGTTTGCGGCCCCAGGATTACCTGGTAAACACTGTTGTTGCCCATCTTCTCTTTGCTGCACAGTCGTCTTTGGGAGGACTAGTTATCTTCCACGAAAGAACACTTGGCTTTCAATTCCTGCCACGTCCTCATCCCTCCAAAATTGTTCGTGTTACGCCCACAACCCTGGACGACTCGCCTCAGGCCAACGTTCTACTTCTCTCGTCACAGACATAGGCGGGCCGCAGGCTCACGGCAGCGTTTGTCAAAGCGGTGCTTTAAATCTAGGAAGCGTTTCTGGCGTCTTAGGACACGGGGGTCTGCACTAGGATCCAAGATGTAAACGACGGACTGCCCGTCCTTTCTGGGCCTTGTGAGCGAAGCTCAGTTGAGGGCAACTATAGGCCGAAAGAAGGGCTGTGAAGGGCGTCTGTGGTTCAAATGCTAGGATGCGGCAAGTTGAAATGACTGTAGTATCTCCGTGCTATGCGCACCTTGGACGTGCCATGGAGAGATGGAAACAACAGGGTGCATGCTCTGCGGTCCATTTTGAAACTAAGGCTTGAAGGGAAACTTTATTTTCCTCATTGGGATTTAGAGAGCTGCGGGCTCAGTTCTCCCTGGGAAACAGTGTTGTTGCACAGTTGCCTTTGTGATGACAAGTGAATTTCCTGGAAGGAAATTGGATGTTGCCGTTCCTCGGTAAGTGCTCTTACTTCGGTTGTCCTCAGGGAAGGGGAGAACCACACGGGGCCTCTGGCCTTAAGCTACTGTTCAGGTTTTCTCATGAACGAGGTAGGCATGCAACAGACCCCATGCAGCCTTAGTCCCTGGGTTTCTTGAACCCTAGGAAGCATATCAGGTCTCTCTTGAGTCGCCGGTCTGCAATAGGATCCGAAACGGATAAAAGGGCCTCCTGTGTCTTCAGGGAGTTGTGAGCAATGCACCGCTGGCAGCAGCTAGATGCCGAGTCATGGGCAGTGAAGGGCTGCGTCAGAGAAACACCTAGGTTGGGATAGCTTAGAAACAGCCAGCTACCAGCGTTCTGTTCATTCCTTCATGCAAAACGTGTCTGCATTTCCGCCGAACCCAGAGCACACAAAACGTACAGTGTTTCGACCCCGCCTTCAGGGAACTCGCACGTGATGCAATTTACCCCAGGCGGCCACTGGACTTTCAGTGTAGCCTGAAAAATTTTGGGCTCTCCCTTGAAAGCCAGGTATTCTGGAGATACATTGTACAAACCGGCCTCACTAACCCATGACTTGCTCATCCTTTCACCACAATCACGACCCCCTGTATCACAAAGTTTACTCACTAAAGGGTGTAGTTGGTCAGCTGAACGTCCAGTAGGGAGTCAGAAACTGCAGCATAAGGCGCTGTGCCCTCGACTTAGAAACTGAAGCATGATGGGAAGTTTATTTACCACACTGGAATGACGACACGCGGCCTCAAGGTTAACTGAGGAACAGTGTAGTGGCCTATCTTTTCTTCATTGCAGAATTGCCTTTGTGAGGACAAGTGATTTCCCCCCCCCCCAACCCCGTGAGGCATACGTGGCCTTTCACTCCCTGCTAGGTGCTCATCCCTCAGCAATCGTCGGTGAGTAAGCCAAACATATAGGAGGACTGGCCCCAAGCTAAGGTACTGTTTTGTTCGTCACACAGATAGGCAGGCACCAGGTTCCAGGCAGCGTTTGTCAAAGCGGTGCTTTAAGTGTAGGAAGCATTTCTGGTGTCTTAGGACAAACAGGTCTGCACTGGGATCCAAGATGTACACGATGGACCGCCCGTCGCTTCTAGAAGCTGAGAGAAGTGTTCGGCTGAGGACAACCATATGCCGAAACAAGGGCAGTAAAGATCTTCTTTTGCTAAACATCTAGCATGTGGTAAGTGAAACAACTCAAGTATCTCCCTTCTAACGCACCTTGGGAGTACAAACTAGAGAGAGACACAGCAGGGTGAATGCTCTGTGTGGTCCCTCTTGAAAGTAAGGCTGCGAGTGAAACTTTGTTTTCCTCACCGGCATTTACAGAGCCGCAGGCTCAATTCTCCCCAAGAAACACTGTTGCTGCACAGCTTCTCTTCATAACACAATTGCCATCGTGATGATGTGAGTTTCTAGGCAAGAAACTTGGAGGTTGCCATCCCTTGGTAGATGGTCATCCTTCAGTAGTCTTCAGGGAATAGGCCCACCACATGGGGCCTCTAGCCTCAAGCTAACGTCCAGGTGTTCTCATGACAGACTTAGGGAAGCAACAGATTGCATAGAGCCTTAGTCCCCGTGGTTCGTGAACTCTAGGAAGCATATCAGCTCCCTTTTGGACTCACTTGTCAGCGCTAGGTTCCGAAACGTACTGAGAAAGGACTGCCTGTGTCTTCGTGGAGCCTTGAGCCATCTACCGTCGGGAACGGCTAGATGCCGACTGATGGGCAGTGAAGGGCTTCGTTGTTTAGACACCTGGATTGCGATAGCTTGAAAGCAACCCAGTTATCAACGTTCCATGCCTTCCTTCATGCAAAGGGTGTCTGCGCTCTGGAGGAACCGTGAGCTGCAGTAGAAAATACAATTAGCCTACCACTGCTCCTGGGAGCTGTTCCACGACGTCCGTCTACCTCAAGCGGCAACTACACTTTAAGTCCGGCTTCAAAACCTACAGGGTTTTCCCGAACTGGTAGATAGTCTAGAGAAGTACTGTCACCTAGGCCTAACTAAGCCCTCACCTTGATATCCTTACACCACAGTCAGGACTCCCAGCATGGCAATGGTTACTAGGGTCACGAGCCACTGTGTCCACGGGATGTACAAGAGAGAGTCCGATGCGACTTGTTAATACGCTGCTTTGTCCTGCTGGAAATTGAGGCTTCCTGGGAAAGTTGATTTTCCTCATTGCAAAGTAGAGAGTTTGCGGCCCCAGGATTACCTGGTAAACACTGTTGTTGCCCATCTTCTCTTTGCTGCACAGTCGTCTTTGGGAGGACTAGTTATCTTCCACGAAAGAACACTTGGCTTTCAATTCCTGCCACGTCCTCATCCCTCCAAAATTGTTCGTGTTACGCCCACAACCCTGGACGACTCGCCTCAGGCCAACGTTCTACTTCTCTCGTCACAGACATAGGCGGGCCGCAGGCTCACGGCAGCGTTTGTCAAAGCGGTGCTTTAAATCTAGGAAGCGTTTCTGGCGTCTTAGGACACGGGGGTCTGCACTAGGATCCAAGATGTAAACGACGGACTGCCCGTCCTTTCTGGGCCTTGTGAGCGAAGCTCAGTTGAGGGCAACTATAGGCCGAAAGAAGGGCTGTGAAGGGCGTCTGTGGTTCAAATGCTAGGATGCGGCAAGTTGAAACGACTGTAGTATCTCCGTGCTATGCGCACCTTGGACGTGCCATGGAGAGACGGAAACAACAGGGTGCATGCTCTGCGGTCCATTTTGAAACTAAGGCTTGAAGGGAAACTTTATTTTCCTCATTGGGATTTAGAGAGCTGCGGGCTCAGTTCTCCCTGGGAAACAGTGTTGTTGCACAGTTGCCTTTGTGATGACAAGTGAATTTCCTGGAAGGAAATTGGATGTTGCCGTTCCTCGGTAAGTGCTCTTACTTCGGTTGTCCTCAGGGAAGGGGAGAACCACACGGGGCCTCTGGCCTTAAGCTACTGTTCAGGTTTTCTCATGAACGAGGTAGGCATGCAACAGACCCCATGCAGCCTTAGTCCCTGGGTTTCTTGAACCCTAGGAAGCATATCAGGTCTCTCTTGAGTCGCCGGTCTGCAATAGGATCCGAAACGGATAAAAGGGCCTCCTGTGTCTTCAGGGAGTTGTGAGCAATGCACCGCTGGCAGCAGCTAGATGCCGAGTCATGGGCAGTGAAGGGCTGCGTCAGAGAAACACCTAGGTTGGGATAGCTTAGAAACAGCCAGCTACCAGCGTTCTGTTCATTCCTTCATGCAAAACGTGTCTGCATTTCCGCCGAACCCAGAGCACACAAAACGTACAGTGTTTCGACCCCGCCTTCAGGGAACTCGCACGTGATGCAATTTACCCCAGGCGGCCACTGGACTTTCAGTGTAGCCTGAAAAATTTCGGGCTCTCCCTTGAAAGCCAGGTATTCTGGAGATACATTGTACAAACCGGCCTCACTAACCCATGACTTGCTCATCCTTTCACCACAATCACGACCCCCTGTATCACAAAGTTTACTCACTAAAGGGTGTAGTTGGTCAGCTGAACGTCCAGTAGGGAGTCAGAAACTGCAGCATAAGGCGCTGTGCCCTCGACTTAGAAACTGAAGCATGATGGGAAGTTTATTTACCACACTGGAATGACGACACGCGGCCTCAAGGTTAACTGAGGAACAGTGTAGTGGCCTATCTTTTCTTCATTGCAGAATTGCCTTTGTGAGGACAAGTGATTTCCCCCCCCCCAACCCCGTGAGGCATACGTGGCCTTTCACTCCCTGCTAGGTGCTCATCCCTCAGCAATCGTCGGTGAGTAAGCCAAACATATAGGAGGACTGGCCCCAAGCTAAGGTACTGTTTTGTTCGTCACACAGATAGGCAGGCACCAGGTTCCAGGCAGCGTTTGTCAAAGCGGTGCTTTAAGTGTAGGAAGCATTTCTGGTGTCTTAGGACAAACAGGTCTGCACTGGGATCCAAGATGTACACGATGGACCGCCCGTCGCTTCTAGAAGCTGAGAGAAGTGTTCGGCTGAGGACAACCATATGCCGAAACAAGGGCAGTAAAGATCTTCTTTTGCTAAACATCTAGCATGTGGTAAGTGAAACAACTCAAGTATCTCCCTTCTAACGCACCTTGGGAGTACAAACTAGAGAGAGACACAGCAGGGTGAATGCTCTGTGTGGTCCCTCTTGAAAGTAAGGCTGCGAGTGAAACTTTGTTTTCCTCACCGGCATTTACAGAGCCGCAGGCTCAATTCTCCCCAAGAAACACTGTTGCTGCACAGCTTCTCTTCATAACACAATTGCCATCGTGATGATGTGAGTTTCTAGGCAAGAAACTTGGAGGTTGCCATCCCTTGGTAGATGGTCATCCTTCAGTAGTCTTCAGGGAATAGGCCCACCACATGGGGCCTCTAGCCTCAAGCTAACGTCCAGGTGTTCTCATGACAGACTTAGGGAAGCAACAGATTGCATAGAGCCTTAGTCCCCGTGGTTCGTGAACTCTAGGAAGCATATCAGCTCCCTTTTGGACTCACTTGTCAGCGCTAGGTTCCGAAACGTACTGAGAAAGGACTGCCTGTGTCTTCGTGGAGCCTTGAGCCATCTACCGTCGGGAACGGCTAGATGCCGACTGATGGGCAGTGAAGGGCTTCGTTGTTTAGACACCTGGATTGCGATAGCTTGAAAGCAACCCAGTTATCAACGTTCCATGCCTTCCTTCATGCAAAGGGTGTCTGCGCTCTGGAGGAACCGTGAGCTGCAGTAGAAAATACAATTAGCCTACCACTGCTCCTGGGAGCTGTTCCACGACGTCCGTCTACCTCAAGCGGCAACTACACTTTAAGTCCGGCTTCAAAACCTACAGGGTTTTCCCGAACTGGTAGATAGTCTAGAGAAGTACTGTCACCTAGGCCTAACTAAGCCCTCACCTTGATATCCTTACACCACAGTCAGGACTCCCAGCATGGCAATGGTTACTAGGGTCACGAGCCACTGTGTCCACGGGATGTACAAGAGAGAGTCCGATGCGACTTGTTAATACGCTGCTTTGTCCTGCTGGAAATTGAGGCTTCCTGGGAAAGTTGATTTTCCTCATTGCAAAGTAGAGAGTTTGCGGCCCCAGGATTACCTGGTAAACACTGTTGTTGCCCATCTTCTCTTTGCTGCACAGTCGTCTTTGGGAGGACTAGTTATCTTCCACGAAAGAACACTTGGCTTTCAATTCCTGCCACGTCCTCATCCCTCCAAAATTGTTCGTGTTACGCCCACAACCCTGGACGACTCGCCTCAGGCCAACGTTCTACTTCTCTCGTCACAGACATAGGCGGGCCGCAGGCTCACGGCAGCGTTTGTCAAAGCGGTGCTTTAAATCTAGGAAGCGTTTCTGGCGTCTTAGGACACGGGGGTCTGCACTAGGATCCAAGATGTAAACGATGGACTGCCCGTCCTTTCTGGGCCTTGTGAGCGAAGCTCAGTTGAGGGCAACTATAGGCCGAAAGAAGGGCTGTGAAGGGCGTCTGTGGTTCAAATGCTAGGATGCGGCAAGTTGAAACGACTGTAGTATCTCCGTGCTATGCGCACCTTGGACGTGCCATGGAGAGACGGAAACAACAGGGTGCATGCTCTGCGGTCCATTTTGAAACTAAGGCTTGAAGGGAAACTTTATTTTCCTCATTGGGATTTAGAGAGCTGTGGGCTCAGTTCTCCCTGGGAAACAGTGTTGTTGCACAGTTGCCTTTGTGATGACAAGTGAATTTCCTGGAAGGAAATTGGATGTTGCCGTTCCTCGGTAAGTGCTCTTACTTCGGTTGTCCTCAGGGAAGGGGAGAACCACACGGGGCCTCTGGCCTTAAGCTACTGTTCAGGTTTTCTCATGAACGAGGTAGGCATGCAACAGACCCCATGCAGCCTTAGTCCCTGGGTTTCTTGAACCCTAGGAAGCATATCAGGTCTCTCTTGAGTCGCCGGTCTGCAATAGGATCCGAAACGGATAAAAGGGCCTCCTGTGTCTTCAGGGAGTTGTGAGCAATGCACCGCTGGCAGCAGCTAGATGCCGAGTCATGGGCAGTGAAGGGCTGCGTCAGAGAAACACCTAGGTTGGGATAGCTTAGAAACAGCCAGCTATCAGCGTTCTGTTCATTCCTTCATGCAAAACGTGTCTGCATTTCCGCCGAACCCAGAGCACACAAAACGTACAGTGTTTCGACCCCGCCTTCAGGGAACTCGCACGTGATGCAATTTACCCCAGGCGGCCACTGGACTTTCAGTGTAGCCTGAAAAATTTCGGGCTCTCCCTTGAAAGCCAGGTATTCTGGAGATACATTGTACAAACCGGCCTCACTAACCCATGACTTGCTCATCCTTTCACCACAATCACGACCCCCTGTATCACAAAGTTTACTCACTAAAGGGTGTAGTTGGTCAGCTGAACGTCCAGTAGGGAGTCAGAAACTGCAGCATAAGGCGCTGTGCCCTCGACTTAGAAACTGAAGCGTGATGGGAAGTTTATTTACCACACTGGAATGACGACACGCGGCCTCAAGGTTAACTGAGGAACAGTGTAGTGGCCTATCTTTTCTTCATTGCAGAATTGCCTTTGTGAGGACAAGTGATTCCCCCCCCCCAACCCCGTGAGGCATACGTGGCCTTTCACTCCCTGCTAGGTGCTCATCCCTCAGCAATCGTCGGTGAGTAAGCCAAACATATAGGAGGACTGGCCCCAAGCTAAGGTACTGTTTTGTTCGTCACACAGATAGGCAGGCACCAGGTTCCAGGCAGCGTTTGTCAAAGCGGTGCTTTAAGTGTAGGAAGCATTTCTGGTGTCTTAGGACAAACAGGTCTGCACTGGGATCCAAGATGTACACGATGGACCGCCCGTCGCTTCTGGGAGCTGAGAGAAGTGTTCGGCTGAGGACAACCATATGCCGAAACAAGGGCAGTAAAGATCTTCTTTTGCTAAACATCTAGCATGTGGTAAGTGAAACAACTCAAGTATCTCCCTTCTAACGCACCTTGGGAGTACAAACTAGAGAGAGACACAGCAGGGTGAATGCTCTGTGTGGTCCCTCTTGAAAGTAAGGCTGCGAGTGAAACTTTGTTTTCCTCACCGGCATTTACAGAGCCGCAGGCTCAATTCTCCCCAAGAAACACTGTTGCTGCACAGCTTCTCTTCATAACACAATTGCCATCGTGATGATGTGAGTTTCTAGGCAAGAAACTTGGAGGTTGCCATCCCTTGGTAGATGGTCATCCTTCAGTAGTCTTCAGGGAATGGGCCCACCACATGGGGCCTCTAGCCTCAAGCTAACATCCAGGTGTTCTCATGACAGACATAGGGAAGCAACAGATTGCATAGAGCCTTAGTCCCCGTGGTTCGTGAACTCTAGGAAGCATATCAGCTCCCTTTTGGACTCACTTGTCAGCGCTAGGTTCCGAAACGTACTGAGAAAGGACTGCCTGTGTCTTCGTGGAGCCTTGAGCCATCTACCGTCGGGAACGGCTAGATGCCGACTGATGGGCAGTGAAGGGCTTCGTTGTTTAGACACCTGGATTGCGATAGCTTGAAAGCAACCCAGTTATCAACGTTCCATGCCTTCCTTCATGCAAAGGGTGTCTGCACTCTGGAGGAACCGTGAGCTGCAGTAGAAAATACAATTAGCCTACCACTGCTCCTGGGAGCTGTTCCACGACGTCCGTCTACCTCAAGCGGCAACTACACTTTAAGTCCGGCTTCAAAACCTACAGGGTTTTCCCGAACTGGTAGATAGTCTAGAGAAGTACTGTCACCTAGGCCTAACTAAGCCCTCACCTTGATATCCTTACACCACAGTCAGGACTCCCAGCATGGCAATGGTTACTAGGGTCACGAGCCACTGTGTCCACGGGATGTACAAGAGAGAGTCCGATGCGACTTGTTAATACGCTGCTTTGTCCTGCTGGAAATTGAGGCTTCCTGGGAAAGTTGATTTTCCTCATTGCAAAGTAGAGAGTTTGCGGCCCCAGGATTACCTGGTAAACACTGTTGTTGCCCATCTTCTCTTTGCTGCACAGTCGTCTTTGGGAGGACTAGTTATCTTCCACGAAAGAACACTTGGCTTTCAATTCCTGCCACGTCCTCATCCCTCCAAAATTGTTCGTGTTACGCCCACAACCCTGGACGACTCGCCTCAGGCCAACGTTCTACTTCTCTCGTCACAGACATAGGCGGGCCGCAGGCTCACGGCAGCGTTTGTCAAAGCGGTGCTTTAAATCTAGGAAGCGTTTCTGGCGTCTTAGGACACGGGGGTCTGCACTAGGATCCAAGATGTAAACGACGGACTGCCCGTCCTTTCTGGGCCTTGTGAGCGAAGCTCAGTTGAGGGCAACTATAGGCCGAAAGAAGGGCTGTGAAGGGCGTCTGTGGTTCAAATGCTAGGATGCGGCAAGTTGAAACGACTGTAGTATCTCCGTGCTATGCGCACCTTGGACGTGCCATGGAGAGACGGAAACAACAGGGTGCATGCTCTGCGGTCCATTTTGAAACTAAGGCTTGAAGGGAAACTTTATTTTCCTCATTGGGATTTAGAGAGCTGCGGGCTCAGTTCTCCCTGGGAAACAGTGTTGTTGCACAGTTGCCTTTGTGATGACAAGTGAATTTCCTGGAAGGAAATTGGATGTTGCCGTTCCTCGGTAAGTGCTCTTACTTCGGTTGTCCTCAGGGAAGGGGAGAACCACACGGGGCCTCTGGCCTTAAGCTACTGTTCAGGTTTTCTCATGAACGAGGTAGGCATGCAACAGACCCCATGCAGCCTTAGTCCCTGGGTTTCTTGAACCCTAGGAAGCATATCAGGTCTCTCTTGAGTCGCCGGTCTGCAATAGGATCCGAAACGGATAAAAGGGCCTCCTGTGTCTTCAGGGAGTTGTGAGCAATGCACCGCTGGCAGCAGCTAGATGCCGAGTCATGGGCAGTGAAGGGCTGCGTCAGAGAAACACCTAGGTTGGGATAGCTTAGAAACAGCCAGCTATCAGCGTTCTGTTCATTCCTTCATGCAAAACGTGTCTGCATTTCCGCCGAACCCAGAGCACACAAAACGTACAGTGTTTCGACCCCGCCTTCAGGGAACTCGCACGTGATGCAATTTACCCCAGGCGGCCACTGGACTTTCAGTGTAGCCTGAAAAATTTCGGGCTCTCCCTTGAAAGCCAGGTATTCTGGAGATACATTGTACAAACCGGCCTCACTAACCCATGACTTGCTCATCCTTTCACCACAATCACGACCCCCTGTATCACAAAGTTTACTCACTAAAGGGTGTAGTTGGTCAGCTGAACGTCCAGTAGGGAGTCAGAAACTGCAGCATAAGGCGCTGTGCCCTCGACTTAGAAACTGAAGCGTGATGGGAAGTTTATTTACCACACTGGAATGACGACACGCGGCCTCAAGGTTAACTGAGGAACAGTGTAGTGGCCTATCTTTTCTTCATTGCAGAATTGCCTTTGTGAGGACAAGTGATTCCCCCCCCCCCAACCCCGTGAGGCATACGTGGCCTTTCACTCCCTGCTAGGTGCTCATCCCTCAGCAATCGTCGGTGAGTAAGCCAAACATATAGGAGGACTGGTCCCAAGCTAAGGTACTGTTTTGTTCGTCACACAGATAGGCAGGCACCACGTTCCAGGCAGCGTTTGTCAAAGCGGTGCTTTAAGTGTAGGAAGCATTTCTGGTGTCTTAGGACAAACAGGTCTGCACTGGGATCCAAGATGTACACGATGGACCGCCCGTCGCTTCTGGGAGCTGAGAGAAGTGTTCGGCTGAGGACAACCATATGCCGAAACAAGGGCAGTAAAGATCTTCTTTTGCTAAACATCTAGCATGTGGTAAGTGAAACAACTCAAGTATCTCCCTTCTAACGCACCTTGGGAGTACAAACTAGAGAGAGACACAGCAGGGTGAATGCTCTGTGTGGTCCCTCTTGAAAGTAAGGCTGCGAGTGAAACTTTGTTTTCCTCCCCGGCATTTACAGAGCCGCAGGCTCAATTCTCCCCAAGAAACACTGTTGCTGCACAGCTTCTCTTCATAACACAATTGCCATCGTGATGATGTGAGTTTCTAGGCAAGAAACTTGGAGGTTGCCATCCCTTGGTAGATGGTCATCCTTCAGTAGTCTTCAGGGAATGGGCCCACCACATGGGGCCTCTAGCCTCAAGCTAACATCCAGGTGTTCTCATGACAGACATAGGGAAGCAACAGATTGCATAGAGCCTTAGTCCCCGTGGTTCGTGAACTCTAGGAAGCATATCAGCTCCCTTTTGGACTCACTTGTCAGCGCTAGGTTCCGAAACGTACTGAGAAAGGACTGCCTGTGTCTTCGTGGAGCCTTGAGCCATCTACCGTCGGGAACGGCTAGATGCCGACTGATGGGCAGTGAAGGGCTTCGTTGTTTAGACACCTGGATTGCGATAGCTTGAAAGCAACCCAGTTATCAACGTTCCATGCCTTCCTTCATGCAAAGGGTGTCTGCGCTCTGGAGGAACCGTGAGCTGCAGTAGAAAATACAATTAGCCTACCACTGCTCCTGGGAGCTGTTCCACGACGTCCGTCTACCTCAAGCGGCAACTACACTTTAAGTCCGGCTTCAAAACCTACAGGGTTTTCCCGAACTGGTAGATAGTCTAGAGAAGTACTGTCACCTAGGCCTAACTAAGCCCTCACCTTGATATCCTTACACCACAGTCAGGACTCCCAGCATGGCAATGGTTACTAGGGTCACGAGCCACTGTGTCCACGGGATGTACAAGAGAGAGTCCGATGCGACTTGTTAATACGCTGCTTTGTCCTGCTGGAAATTGAGGCTTCCTGGGAAAGTTGATTTTCCTCATTGCAAAGTAGAGAGTTTGCGGCCCCAGGATTACCTGGTAAACACTGTTGTTGCCCATCTTCTCTTTGCTGCACAGTCGTCTTTGGGAGGACTAGTTATCTTCCACGAAAGAACACTTGGCTTTCAATTCCTGCCACGTCCTCATCCCTCCAAAATTGTTCGTGTTACGCCCACAACCCTGGACGACTCGCCTCAGGCCAACGTTCTACTTCTCTCGTCACAGACATAGGCGGGCCGCAGGCTCACGGCAGCGTTTGTCAAAGCGGTGCTTTAAATCTAGGAAGCGTTTCTGGCGTCTTAGGACACGGGGGTCTGCACTAGGATCCAAGATGTAAACGACGGACTGCCCGTCCTTTCTGGGCCTTGTGAGCGAAGCTCAGTTGAGGGCAACTATAGGCCGAAAGAAGGGCTGTGAAGGGCGTCTGTGGTTCAAATGCTAGGATGCGGCAAGTTGAAACGACTGTAGTATCTCCGTGCTATGCGCACCTTGGACGTGCCATGGAGAGACGGAAACAACAGGGTGCATGCTCTGCGGTCCATTTTGAAACTAAGGCTTGAAGGGAAACTTTATTTTCCTCATTGGGATTTAGAGAGCTGCGGGCTCAGTTCTCCCTGGGAAACAGTGTTGTTGCACAGTTGCCTTTGTGATGACAAGTGAATTTCCTGGAAGGAAATTGGATGTTGCCGTTCCTCGGTAAGTGCTCTTACTTCGGTTGTCCTCAGGGAAGGGGAGAACCACACGGGGCCTCTGGCCTTAAGCTACTGTTCAGGTTTTCTCATGAACGAGGTAGGCATGCAACAGACCCCATGCAGCCTTAGTCCCTGGGTTTCTTGAACCCTAGGAAGCATATCAGGTCTCTCTTGAGTCGCCGGTCTGCAATAGGATCCGAAACGGATAAAAGGGCCTCCTGTGTCTTCAGGGAGTTGTGAGCAATGCACCGCTGGCAGCAGCTAGATGCCGAGTCATGGGCAGTGAAGGGCTGCGTCAGAGAAACACCTAGGTTGGGATAGCTTAGAAACAGCCAGCTATCAGCGTTCTGTTCATTCCTTCATGCAAAACGTGTCTGCATTTCCGCCGAACCCAGAGCACACAAAACGTACAGTGTTTCGACCCCGCCTTCAGGGAACTCGCACGTGATGCAATTTACCCCAGGCGGCCACTGGACTTTCAGTGTAGCCTGAAAAATTTCGGGCTCTCCCTTGAAAGCCAGGTATTCTGGAGATACATTGTACAAACCGGCCTCACTAACCCATGACTTGCTCATCCTTTCACCACAATCACGACCCCCTGTATCACAAAGTTTACTCACTAAAGGGTGTAGTTGGTCAGCTGAACGTCCAGTAGGGAGTCAGAAACTGCAGCATAAGGCGCTGTGCCCTCGACTTAGAAACTGAAGCGTGATGGGAAGTTTATTTACCACACTGGAATGACGACACGCGGCCTCAAGGTTAACTGAGGAACAGTGTAGTGGCCTATCTTTTCTTCATTGCAGAATTGCCTTTGTGAGGACAAGTGATTTCCCCCCACCAACCCCGTGAGGCATACGTGGCCTTTCACTCCCTGCTAGGTGCTCATCCCTCAGCAATCGTCGGTGAGTAAGCCAAACATATAGGAGGACTGGTCCCAAGCTAAGGTACTGTTTTGTTCGTCACACAGATAGGCAGGCAACAGGTTCCAGGCAGCGTTTGTCAAAGCGGTGCTTTAAGTGTAGGAAGCATTTCTGGTGTCTTAGGACAAACAGGTCTGCACTGGGATCCAAGATGTACACGATGGACCGCCCGTCGCTTCTAGAAGCTGAGAGAAGTGTTCGGCTGAGGACAACCATATGCCGAAACAAGGGCAGTAAAGATCTTCTTTTGCTAAACATCTAGCATGTGGTAAGTGAAACAACTCAAGTATCTCCCTTCTAACGCACCTTGGGAGTACAAACTAGAGAGAGACACAGCAGGGTGAATGCTCTGTGTGGTCCCTCTTGAAAGTAAGGCTGCGAGTGAAACTTTGTTTTCCTCACCGGCATTTACAGAGCCGCAGGCTCAATTCTCCCCAAGAAACACTGTTGCTGCACAGCTTCTCTTCATAACACAATTGCCATCGTGATGATGTGAGTTTCTAGGCAAGAAACTTGGAGGTTGCCATCCCTTGGTAGATGGTCATCCTTCAGTAGTCTTCAGGGAATGGGCCCACCACATGGGGCCTCTAGCCTCAAGCTAACATCCAGGTGTTCTCATGACAGACATAGGGAAGCAACAGATTGCATAGAGCCTTAGTCCCCGTGGTTCGTGAACTCTAGGAAGCATATCAGCTCCCTTTTGGACTCACTTGTCAGCGCTAGGTTCCGAAACGTACTGAGAAAGGACTGCCTGTGTCTTCGTGGAGCCTTGAGCCATCTACCGTCGGGAACGGCTAGATGCCGACTGATGGGCAGTGAAGGGCTTCGTTGTTTAGACACCTGGATTGCGATAGCTTGAAAGCAACCCAGTTATCAACGTTCCATGCCTTCCTTCATGCAAAGGGTGTCTGCGCTCTGGAGGAACCGTGAGCTGCAGTAGAAAATACAATTAGCCTACCACTGCTCCTGGGAGCTGTTCCACGACGTCCGTCTACCTCAAGCGGCAACTACACTTTAAGTCCGGCTTCAAAACCTACAGGGTTTTCCCGAACTGGTAGATAGTCTAGAGAAGTACTGTCACCTAGGCCTAACTAAGCCCTCACCTTGATATCCTTACACCACAGTCAGGACTCCCAGCATGGCAATGGTTACTAGGGTCACGAGCCACTGTGTCCACGGGATGTACAAGAGAGAGTCCGATGCGACTTGTTAATACGCTGCTTTGTCCTGCTGGAAATTGAGGCTTCCTGGGAAAGTTGATTTTCCTCATTGCAAAGTAGAGAGTTTGCGGCCCCAGGATTACCTGGTAAACACTGTTGTTGCCCATCTTCTCTTTGCTGCACAGTCGTCTTTGGGAGGACTAGTTATCTTCCACGAAAGAACACTTGGCTTTCAATTCCTGCCACGTCCTCATCCCTCCAAAATTGTTCGTGTTACGCCCACAACCCTGGACGACTCGCCTCAGGCCAACGTTCTACTTCTCTCGTCACAGACATAGGCGGGCCGCAGGCTCACGGCAGCGTTTGTCAAAGCGGTGCTTTAAATCTAGGAAGCGTTTCTGGCGTCTTAGGACACGGGGGTCTGCACTAGGATCCAAGATGTAAACGACGGACTGCCCGTCCTTTCTGGGCCTTGTGAGCGAAGCTCAGTTGAGGGCAACTATAGGCCGAAAGAAGGGCTGTGAAGGGCGTCTGTGGTTCAAATGCTAGGATGCGGCAAGTTGAAACGACTGTAGTATCTCCGTGCTATGCGCACCTTGGACGTGCCATGGAGAGACGGAAACAACAGGGTGCATGCTCTGCGGTCCATTTTGAAACTAAGGCTTGAAGGGAAACTTTATTTTCCTCATTGGGATTTAGAGAGCTGCGGGCTCAGTTCTCCCTGGGAAACAGTGTTGTTGCACAGTTGCCTTTGTGATGACAAGTGAATTTCCTGGAAGGAAATTGGATGTTGCCGTTCCTCGGTAAGTGCTCTTACTTCGGTTGTCCTCAGGGAAGGGGAGAACCACACGGGGCCTCTGGCCTTAAGCTACTGTTCAGGTTTTCTCATGAACGAGGTAGGCATGCAACAGACCCCATGCAGCCTTAGTCCCTGGGTTTCTTGAACCCTAGGAAGCATATCAGGTCTCTCTTGAGTCGCCGGTCTGCAATAGGATCCGAAACGGATAAAAGGGCCTCCTGTGTCTTCAGGGAGTTGTGAGCAATGCACCGCTGGCAGCAGCTAGATGCCGAGTCATGGGCAGTGAAGGGCTGCGTCAGAGAAACACCTAGGTTGGGATAGCTTAGAAACAGCCAGCTATCAGCGTTCTGTTCATTCCTTCATGCAAAACGTGTCTGCATTTCCGCCGAACCCAGAGCACACAAAACGTACAGTGTTTCGACCCCGCCTTCAGGGAACTCGCACGTGATGCAATTTACCCCAGGCGGCCACTGGACTTTCAGTGTAGCCTGAAAAATTTCGGGCTCTCCCTTGAAAGCCAGGTATTCTGGAGATACATTGTACAAACCGGCCTCACTAACCCATGACTTGCTCATCCTTTCACCACAATCACGACCCCCTGTATCACAAAGTTTACTCACTAAAGGGTGTAGTTGGTCAGCTGAACGTCCAGTAGGGAGTCAGAAACTGCAGCATAAGGCGCTGTGCCCTCGACTTAGAAACTGAAGCGTGATGGGAAGTTTATTTACCACACTGGAATGACGACACGCGGCCTCAAGGTTAACTGAGGAACAGTGTAGTGGCCTATCTTTTCTTCATTGCAGAATTGCCTTTGTGAGGACAAGTGATTTCCCCCCCCCCCAACCCCGTGAGGCATACGTGGCCTTTCACTCCCTGCTAGGTGCTCATCCCTCAGCAATCGTCGGTGAGTAAGCCAAACATATAGGAGGACTGGTCCCAAGCTAAGGTACTGTTTTGTTCGTCACACAGATAGGCAGGCAACAGGTTCCAGGCAGCGTTTGTCAAAGCGGTGCTTTAAGTGTAGGAAGCATTTCTGGTGTCTTAGGACAAACAGGTCTGCACTGGGATCCAAGATGTACACGATGGACCGCCCGTCGCTTCTAGAAGCTGAGAGAAGTGTTCGGCTGAGGACAACCATATGCCGAAACAAGGGCAGTAAAGATCTTCTTTTGCTAAACATCTAGCATGTGGTAAGTGAAACAACTCAAGTATCTCCCTTCTAACGCACCTTGGGAGTACAAACTAGAGAGAGACACAGCAGGGTGAATGCTCTGTGTGGTCCCTCTTGAAAGTAAGGCTGCGAGTGAAACTTTGTTTTCCTCACCGGCATTTACAGAGCCGCAGGCTCAATTCTCCCCAAGAAACACTGTTGCTGCACAGCTTCTCTTCATAACACAATTGCCATCGTGATGATGTGAGTTTCTAGGCAAGAAACTTGGAGGTTGCCATCCCTTGGTAGATGGTCATCCTTCAGTAGTCTTCAGGGAATAGGCCCACCACATGGGGCCTCTAGCCTCAAGCTAACGTCCAGGTGTTCTCATGACAGACTTAGGGAAGCAACAGATTGCATAGAGCCTTAGTCCCCGTGGTTCGTGAACTCTAGGAAGCATATCAGCTCCCTTTTGGACTCACTTGTCAGCGCTAGGTTCCGAAACGTACTGAGAAAGGACTGCCTGTGTCTTCGTGGAGCCTTGAGCCATCTACCGTCAGGAACGGCTAGATGCCGACTGATGGGCAGTGAAGGGCTTCGTTGTTTAGACACCTGGATTGCGATAGCTTGAAAGCAACCCAGTTATCAACGTTCCATGCCTTCCTTCATGCAAAGGGTGTCTGCGCTCTGGAGGAACCGTGAGCTGCAGTAGAAAATACAATTAGCCTACCACTGCTCCTGGGAGCTGTTCCACGACGTCCGTCTACCTCAAGCGGCAACTACACTTTAAGTCCGGCTTCAAAACCTACAGGGTTTTCCCGAACTGGTAGATAGTCTAGAGAAGTACTGTCACCTAGGCCTAACTAAGCCCTCACCTTGATATCCTTACACCACAGTCAGGACTCCCAGCATGGCAATGGTTACTAGGGTCACGAGCCACTGTGTCCACGGGATGTACAAGAGAGAGTCCGATGCGACTTGTTAATACGCTGCTTTGTCCTGCTGGAAATTGAGGCTTCCTGGGAAAGTTGATTTTCCTCATTGCAAAGTAGAGAGTTTGCGGCCCCAGGATTACCTGGTAAACACTGTTGTTGCCCATCTTCTCTTTGCTGCACAGTCGTCTTTGGGAGGACTAGTTATCTTCCACGAAAGAACACTTGGCTTTCAATTCCTGCCACGTCCTCATCCCTCCAAAATTGTTCGTGTTACGCCCACAACCCTGGACGACTCGCCTCAGGCCAACGTTCTACTTCTCTCGTCACAGACATAGGCGGGCCGCAGGCTCACGGCAGCGTTTGTCAAAGCGGTGCTTTAAATCTAGGAAGCGTTTCTGGCGTCTTAGGACACGGGGGTCTGCACTAGGATCCAAGATGTAAAGGACGGACTGCCCGTCCTTTCTGGGCCTTGTGAGCGAAGCTCAGTTGAGGGCAACTATAGGCCGAAAGAAGGGCTGTGAAGGGCGTCTGTGGTTCAAATGCTAGGATGCGGCAAGTTGAAACGACTGTAGTATCTCCGTGCTATGCGCACCTTGGACGTGCCATGGAGAGACGGAAACAACAGGGTGCATGCTCTGCGGTCCATTTTGAAACTAAGGCTTGAAGGGAAACTTTATTTTCCTCATTGGGATTTAGAGAGCTGCGGGCTCAGTTCTCCCTGGGAAACAGTGTTGTTGCACAGTTGCCTTTGTGATGACAAGTGAATTTCCTGGAAGGAAATTGGATGTTGCCGTTCCTCGGTAAGTGCTCTTACTTCGGTTGTCCTCAGGGAAGGGGAGAACCACACGGGGCCTCTGGCCTTAAGCTACTGTTCAGGTTTTCTCATGAACGAGGTAGGCATGCAACAGACCCCATGCAGCCTTAGTCCCTGGGTTTCTTGAACCCTAGGAAGCATATCAGGTCTCTCTTGAGTCGCCGGTCTGCAATAGGATCCGAAACGGATAAAAGGGCCTCCTGTGTCTTCAGGGAGTTGTGAGCAATGCACCGCTGGCAGCAGCTAGATGCCGAGTCATGGGCAGTGAAGGGCTGCGTCAGAGAAACACCTAGGTTGGGATAGCTTAGAAACAGCCAGCTATCAGCGTTCTGTTCATTCCTTCATGCAAAACGTGTCTGCATTTCCGCCGAACCCAGAGCACACAAAACGTACAGTGTTTCGACCCCGCCTTCAGGGAACTCGCACGTGATGCAATTTACCCCAGGCGGCCACTGGACTTTCAGTGTAGCCTGAAAAATTTCGGGCTCTCCCTTGAAAGCCAGGTATTCTGGAGATACATTGTACAAACCGGCCTCACTAACCCATGACTTGCTCATCCTTTCACCACAATCACGACCCCCTGTATCACAAAGTTTACTCACTAAAGGGTGTAGTTGGTCAGCTGAACGTCCAGTAGGGAGTCAGAAACTGCAGCATAAGGCGCTGTGCCCTCGACTTAGAAACTGAAGCGTGATGGGAAGTTTATTTACCACACTGGAATGACGACACGCGGCCTCAAGGTTAACTGAGGAACAGTGTAGTGGCCTATCTTTTCTTCATTGCAGAATTGCCTTTGTGAGGACAAGTGATTTCCCCCCCCCCCAACCCCGTGAGGCATACGTGGCCTTTCACTCCCTGCTAGGTGCTCATCCCTCAGCAATCGTCGGTGAGTAAGCCAAACATATAGGAGGACTGGTCCCAAGCTAAGGTACTGTTTTGTTCGTCACACAGACAGGCAGGCAACAGGTTCCAGGCAGCGTTTGTCAAAGCGGTGCTTTAAGTGTAGGAAGCATTTCTGGTGTCTTAGGACAAACAGGTCTGCACTGGGATCCAAGATGTACACGATGGACCGCCCGTCGCTTCTAGAAGCTGAGAGAAGTGTTCGGCTGAGGACAACCATATGCCGAAACAAGGGCAGTAAAGATCTTCTTTTGCTAAACATCTAGCATGTGGTAAGTGAAACAACTCAAGTATCTCCCTTCTAACGCACCTTGGGAGTACAAACTAGAGAGAGACACAGCAGGGTGAATGCTCTGTGTGGTCCCTCTTGAAAGTAAGGCTGCGAGTGAAACTTTGTTTTCCTCACCGGCATTTACAGAGCCGCAGGCTCAATTCTCCCCAAGAAACACTGTTGCTGCACAGCTTCTCTTCATAACACAATTGCCATCGTGATGATGTGAGTTTCTAGGCAAGAAACTTGGAGGTTGCCATCCCTTGGTAGATGGTCATCCTTCAGTAGTCTTCAGGGAATAGGCCCACCACATGGGGCCTCTAGCCTCAAGCTAACGTCCAGGTGTTCTCATGACAGACTTAGGGAAGCAACAGATTGCATAGAGCCTTAGTCCCCGTGGTTCGTGAACTCTAGGAAGCATATCAGCTCCCTTTTGGACTCACTTGTCAGCGCTAGGTTCCGAAACGTACTGAGAAAGGACTGCCTGTGTCTTCGTGGAGCCTTGAGCCATCTACCGTCAGGAACGGCTAGATGCCGACTGATGGGCAGTGAAGGGCTTCGTTGTTTAGACACCTGGATTGCGATAGCTTGAAAGCAACCCAGTTATCAACGTTCCATGCCTTCCTTCATGCAAAGGGTGTCTGCGCTCTGGAGGAACCGTGAGCTGCAGTAGAAAATACAATTAGCCTACCACTGCTCCTGGGAGCTGTTCCACGACGTCCGTCTACCTCAAGCGGCAACTACACTTTAAGTCCGGCTTCAAAACCTACAGGGTTTTCCCGAACTGGTAGATAGTCTAGAGAAGTACTGTCACCTAGGCCTAACTAAGCCCTCACCTTGATATCCTTACACCACAGTCAGGACTCCCAGCATGGCAATGGTTACTAGGGTCACGAGCCACTGTGTCCACGGGATGTACAAGAGAGAGTCCGATGCGACTTGTTAATACGCTGCTTTGTCCTGCTGGAAATTGAGGCTTCCTGGGAAAGTTGATTTTCCTCATTGCAAAGTAGAGAGTTTGCGGCCCCAGGATTACCTGGTAAACACTGTTGTTGCCCATCTTCTCTTTGCTGCACAGTCGTCTTTGGGAGGACTAGTTATCTTCCACGAAAGAACACTTGGCTTTCAATTCCTGCCACGTCCTCATCCCTCCAAAATTGTTCGTGTTACGCCCACAACCCTGGACGACTCGCCTCAGGCCAACGTTCTACTTCTCTCGTCACAGACATAGGCGGGCCGCAGGCTCACGGCAGCGTTTGTCAAAGCGGTGCTTTAAATCTAGGAAGCGTTTCTGGCGTCTTAGGACACGGGGGTCTGCACTAGGATCCAAGATGTAAAGGACGGACTGCCCGTCCTTTCTGGGCCTTGTGAGCGAAGCTCAGTTGAGGGCAACTATAGGCCGAAAGAAGGGCTGTGAAGGGCGTCTGTGGTTCAAATGCTAGGATGCGGCAAGTTGAAACGACTGTAGTATCTCCGTGCTATGCGCACCTTGGACGTGCCATGGAGAGACGGAAACAACAGGGTGCATGCTCTGCGGTCCATTTTGAAACTAAGGCTTGAAGGGAAACTTTATTTTCCTCATTGGGATTTAGAGAGCTGCGGGCTCAGTTCTCCCTGGGAAACAGTGTTGTTGCACAGTTGCCTTTGTGATGACAAGTGAATTTCCTGGAAGGAAATTGGATGTTGCCGTTCCTCGGTAAGTGCTCTTACTTCGGTTGTCCTCAGGGAAGGGGAGAACCACACGGGGCCTCTGGCCTTAAGCTACTGTTCAGGTTTTCTCATGAACGAGGTAGGCATGCAACAGACCCCATGCAGCCTTAGTCCCTGGGTTTCTTGAACCCTAGGAAGCATATCAGGTCTCTATTGAGTCGCTGGTCTGCAATAGGATCCGAAACGGATAAAAGGGCCTCCTGTGTCTTCAGGGAGTTGTGAGCAATGCACCGCTGGCAGCAGCTAGATGCCGAGTCATGGGCAGTGAAGGGCTGCGTCAGAGAAACACCTAGGTTGGGATAGCTTAGAAACAGCCAGCTATCAGCGTTCTGTTCATTCCTTCATGCAAAACGTGTCTGCATTTCCGCCGAACCCAGAGCACACAAAACGTACAGTGTTTCGACCCCGCCTTCAGGGAACTCGCACGTGATGCAATTTACCCCAGGCGGCCACTGGACTTTCAGTGTAGCCTGAAAAATTTCGGGCTCTCCCTTGAAAGCCAGGTATTCTGGAGATACATTGTACAAACCGGCCTCACTAACCCATGACTTGCTCATCCTTTCACCACAATCACGACCCCCTGTATCACAAAGTTTACTCACTAAAGGGTGTAGTTGGTCAGCTGAACGTCCAGTAGGGAGTCAGAAACTGCAGCATAAGGCGCTGTGCCCTCGACTTAGAAACTGAAGCGTGATGGGAAGTTTATTTACCACACTGGAATGACGACACGCGGCCTCAAGGTTAACTGAGGAACAGTGTAGTGGACTATCTTTTCTTCATTGCAGAATTGCCTTTGTGAGGACAAGTGATTTCCCCCCCCCAACCCCGTGAGGCATACGTGGCCTTTCACTCCCTGCTAGGTGCTCATCCCTCAGCAATCGTCGGTGAGCAAGCCAAACATATAGGAGGACTGGTCCCAAGCTAAGGTACTGTTTTGTTCGTCACACAGATAGGCAGGCAACAGGTTCCAGGCAGCGTTTGTCAAAGCGGTGCTTTAAGTGTAGGAAGCATTTCTGGTGTCTTAGGACAAACAGGTCTGCACTGGGATCCAAGATGTACACGATGGACCGCCCGTCGCTTCTAGAAGCTGAGAGAAGTGTTCGGCTGAGGACAACCATATGCCGAAACAAGGGCAGTAAAGATCTTCTTTTGCTAAACTTCTAGCATGTGGTAAGTGAAACAACTCAAGTATCTCCCTTCTAACGCACCTTGGGAGTACAAACTAGAGAGAGACACAGCAGGGTGAATGCTCTGTGTGGTCCCTCTTGAAAGTAAGGCTGCGAGTGAAACTTTGTTTTCCTCACCGGCATTTACAGAGCTGCAGGCTCAATTCTCCCCAAGAAACACTGTTGCTGCACAGCTTCTCTTCATAACACAATTGCCATCGTGATGATGTGAGTTTCTAGGCAAGAAACTTGGAGGTTGCCATCCCTTGGTAGATGGTCATCCTTCAGTAGTCTTCAGGGAATAGGCCCACCACATGGGGCCTCTAGCCTCAAGCTAACGTCCAGGTGTTCTCATGACAGACTTAGGGAAGCAACAGATTGCATAGAGCCTTAGTCCCCGTGGTTCGTGAACTCTAGGAAGCATATCAGCTCCCTTTTGGACTCACTTGTCAGCGCTAGGTTCCGAAACGTACTGAGAAAGGACTGCCTGTGTCTTCGTGGAGCCTTGAGCCATCTACCGTCAGGAACGGCTAGATGCCGACTGATGGGCAGTGAAGGGCTTCGTTGTTTAGACACCTGGATTGCGATAGCTTGAAAGCAACCCAGTTATCAACGTTCCATGCCTTCCTTCATGCAAAGGGTGTCTGCGCTCTGGAGGAACCGTGAGCTGCAGTAGAAAATACAATTAGCCTACCACTGCTCCTGGGAGCTGTTCCACGACGTCCGTCTACCTCAAGCGGCAACTACACTTTAAGTCCGGCTTCAAAACGTACAGGGTTTTCCCGAACTGGTAGATAGTCTAGAGAAGTACTGTCACCTAGGCCTAACTAAGCCCTCACCTTGATATCCTTACACCACAGTCAGGACTCCCAGCATGGCAATGGTTACTAGGGTCACGAGCCACTGTGTCCACGGGATGTACAAGAGAGAGTCCGATGCGACTTGTTAATACGCTGCTTTGTCCTGCTGGAAATTGAGGCTTCCTGGGAAAGTTGATTTTCCTCATTGCAAAGTAGAGAGTTTGCGGCCCCAGGATTACCTGGTAAACACTGTTGTTGCCCATCTTCTCTTTGCTGCACAGTCGTCTTTGGGAGGACTAGTTATCTTCCACGAAAGAACACTTGGCTTTCAATTCCTGCCACGTCCTCATCCCTCCAAAATTGTTCGTGTTACGCCCACAACCCTGGACGACTCGCCTCAGGCCAACGTTCTACTTCTCTCGTCACAGACATAGGCGGGCCGCAGGCTCACGGCAGCGTTTGTCAAAGCGGTGCTTTAAATCTAGGAAGCGTTTCTGGCGTCGTAGGACACGGGGGTCTGCACTAGGATCCAAGATGTAAACGACGGACTGCCTGTCCTTTCTGGGCCTTGTGAGCGAAGCTCAGTTGAGGGCAACTATAGGCCGAAAGAAGGGCTGTGAAGGGCGTCTGTGGTTCAAATGCTAGGATGCGGCAAGTTGAAACGACTGTAGTATCTCCGTGCTATGCGCACCTTGGACGTGCCATGGAGAGACGGAAACAACAGGGTGCATGCTCTGCGGTCCATTTTGAAACTAAGGCTTGAAGGGAAACTTTATTTTCCTCATTGGGATTTAGAGAGCTGCGGGCTCAGTTCTCCCTGGGAAACAGTGTTGTTGCACAGTTGCCTTTGTGATGACAAGTGAATTTCCTGGAAGGAAATTGGATGTTGCCGTTCCTCGGTAAGTGCTCTTACTTCGGTTGTCCTCAGGGAAGGGGAGAACCACACGGGGCCTCTGGCCTTAAGCTACTGTTCAGGTTTTCTCATGAACGAGGTAGGCATGCAACAGACCCCATGCAGCCTTAGTCCCTGGGTTTCTTGAACCCTAGGAAGCATATCAGGTCTCTCTTGAGTCGCCGGTCTGCAATAGGATCCGAAACGGATAAAAGGGCCTCCTGTGTCTTCAGGGAGTTGTGAGCAATGCACCGCTGGCAGCAGCTAGATGCCGAGTCATGGGCAGTGAAGGGCTGCGTCAGAGAAACACCTAGGTTGGGATAGCTTAGAAACAGCCAGCTATCAGCGTTCTGTTCATTCCTTCATGCAAAACGTGTCTGCATTTCCGCCGAACCCAGAGCACACAAAACGTACAGTGTTTCGACCCCGCCTTCAGGGAACTCGCACGTGATGCAATTTACCCCAGGCGGCCACTGGACTTTCAGTGTAGCCTGAAAAATTTCGGGCTCTCCCTTGAAAGCCAGGTATTCTGGAGATACATTGTACAAACCGGCCTCACTAACCCATGACTTGCTCATCCTTTCACCACAATCACGACCCCCTGTATCACAAAGTTTACTCACTAAAGGGTGTAGTTGGTCAGCTGAACGTCCAGTAGGGAGTCAGAAACTGCAGCATAAGGCGCTGTGCCCTCGACTTAGAAACTGAAGCGTGATGGGAAGTTTATTTACCACACTGGAATGACGACACGCGGCCTCAAGGTTAACTGAGGAACAGTGTAGTGGCCTATCTTTTCTTCATTGCAGAATTGCCTTTGTGAGGACAAGTGATTTCCCCCCCCCAACCCCGTGAGGCATACGTGGCCTTTCACTCCCTGCTAGGTGCTCATCCCTCAGCAATCGTCGGTGAGTAAGCCAAACATATAGGAGGACTGGTCCCAAGCTAAGGTACTGTTTTGTTCGTCACACAGATAGGCAGGCAACAGGTTCCAGGCAGCGTTTGTCAAAGCGGTGCTTTAAGTGTAGGAAGCATTTCTGGTGTCTTAGGACAAACAGGTCTGCACTGGGATCCAAGATGTACACGATGGACCGCCCGTCGCTTCTAGAAGCTGAGAGAAGTGTTCGGCTGAGGACAACCATATGCCGAAACAAGGGCAGTAAAGATCTTCTTTTGCTAAACATCTAGCATGTGGTAAGTGAAACAACTCAAGTATCTCCCTTCTAACGCACCTTGGGAGTACAAACTAGAGAGAGACACAGCAGGGTGAATGCTCTGTGTGGTCCCTCTTGAAAGTAAGGCTGCGAGTGAAACTTTGTTTTCCTCACCGGCATTTACAGAGCCGCAGGCTCAATTCTCCCCAAGAAACACTGTTGCTGCACAGCTTCTCTTCATAACACAATTGCCATCGTGATGATGTGAGTTTCTAGGCAAGAAACTTGGAGGTTGCCATCCCTTGGTAGATGGTCATCCTTCAGTAGTCTTCAGGGAATAGGCCCACCACATGGGGCCTCTAGCCTCAAGCTAACGTCCAGGTGTTCTCATGACAGACTTAGGGAAGCAACAGATTGCATAGAGCCTTAGTCCCCGTGGTTCGTGAACTCTAGGAAGCATATCAGCTCCCTTTTGGACTCACTTGTCAGCGCTAGGTTCCGAAACGTACTGAGAAAGGACTGCCTGTGTCTTCGTGGAGCCTTGAGCCATCTACCGTCAGGAACGGCTAGATGCCGACTGATGGGCAGTGAAGGGCTTCGTTGTTTAGACACCTGGATTGCGATAGCTTGAAAGCAACCCAGTTATCAACGTTCCATGCCTTCCTTCATGCAAAGGGTGTCTGCGCTCTGGAGGAACCGTGAGCTGCAGTAGAAAATACAATTAGCCTACCACTGCTCCTGGGAGCTGTTCCACGACGTCCGTCTACCTCAAGCGGCAACTACACTTTAAGTCCGGCTTCAAAACCTACAGGGTTTTCCCGAACTGGTAGATAGTCTAGAGAAGTACTGTCACCTAGGCCTAACTAAGCCCTCACCTTGATATCCTTACACCACAGTCAGGACTCCCAGCATGGCAATGGTTACTAGGGTCACGAGCCACTGTGTCCACGGGATGTACAAGAGAGAGTCCGATGCGACTTGTTAATACGCTGCTTTGTCCTGCTGGAAATTGAGGCTTCCTGGGAAAGTTGATTTTCCTCATTGCAAAGTAGAGAGTTTGCGGCCCCAGGATTACCTGGTAAACACTGTTGTTGCCCATCTTCTCTTTGCTGCACAGTCGTCTTTGGGAGGACTAGTTATCTTCCACGAAAGAACACTTGGCTTTCAATTCCTGCCACGTCCTCATCCCTCCAAAATTGTTCGTGTTACGCCCACAACCCTGGACGACTCGCCTCAGGCCAACGTTCTACTTCTCTCGTCACAGACATAGGCGGGCCGCAGGCTCACGGCAGCGTTTGTCAAAGCGGTGCTTTAAATCTAGGAAGCGTTTCTGGCGTCTTAGGACACGGGGGTCTGCACTAGGATCCAAGATGTAAAGGACGGACTGCCCGTCCTTTCTGGGCCTTGTGAGCGAAGCTCAGTTGAGGGCAACTATAGGCCGAAAGAAGGGCTGTGAAGGGCGTCTGTGGTTCAAATGCTAGGATGCGGCAAGTTGAAACGACTGTAGTATCTCCGTGCTATGCGCACCTTGGACGTGCCATGGAGAGACGGAAACAACAGGGTGCATGCTCTGCGGTCCATTTTGAAACTAAGGCTTGAAGGGAAACTTTATTTTCCTCATTGGGATTTAGAGAGCTGCGGGCTCAGTTCTCCCTGGGAAACAGTGTTGTTGCACAGTTGCCTTTGTGATGACAAGTGAATTTCCTGGAAGGAAATTGGATGTTGCCGTTCCTCGGTAAGTGCTCTTACTTCGGTTGTCCTCAGGGAAGGGGAGAACCACACGGGGCCTCTGGCCTTAAGCTACTGTTCAGGTTTTCTCATGAACGAGGTAGGCATGCAACAGACCCCATGCAGCCTTAGTCCCTGGGTTTCTTGAACCCTAGGAAGCATATCAGGTCTCTATTGAGTCGCTGGTCTGCAATAGGATCCGAAACGGATAAAAGGGCCTCCTGTGTCTTCAGGGAGTTGTGAGCAATGCACCGCTGGCAGCAGCTAGATGCCGAGTCATGGGCAGTGAAGGGCTGCGTCAGAGAAACACCTAGGTTGGGATAGCTTAGAAACAGCCAGCTATCAGCGTTCTGTTCATTCCTTCATGCAAAACGTGTCTGCATTTCCGCCGAACCCAGAGCACACAAAACGTACAGTGTTTCGACCCCGCCTTCAGGGAACTCGCACGTGATGCAATTTACCCCAGGCGGCCACTGGACTTTCAGTGTAGCCTGAAAAATTTCGGGCTCTCCCTTGAAAGCCAGGTATTCTGGAGATACATTGTACAAACCGGCCTCACTAACCCATGACTTGCTCATCCTTTCACCACAATCACGACCCCCTGTATCACAAAGTTTACTCACTAAAGGGTGTAGTTGGTCAGCTGAACGTCCAGTAGGGAGTCAGAAACTGCAGCATAAGGCGCTGTGCCCTCGACTTAGAAACTGAAGCGTGATGGGAAGTTTATTTACCACACTGGAATGACGACACGCGGCCTCAAGGTTAACTGAGGAACAGTGTAGTGGACTATCTTTTCTTCATTGCAGAATTGCCTTTGTGAGGACAAGTGATTTCCCCCCCCCAACCCCGTGAGGCATACGTGGCCTTTCACTCCCTGCTAGGTGCTCATCCCTCAGCAATCGTCGGTGAGCAAGCCAAACATATAGGAGGACTGGTCCCAAGCTAAGGTACTGTTTTGTTCGTCACACAGATAGGCAGGCAACAGGTTCCAGGCAGCGTTTGTCAAAGCGGTGCTTTAAGTGTAGGAAGCATTTCTGGTGTCTTAGGACAAACAGGTCTGCACTGGGATCCAAGATGTACACGATGGACCGCCCGTCGCTTCTAGAAGCTGAGAGAAGTGTTCGGCTGAGGACAACCATATGCCGAAACAAGGGCAGTAAAGATCTTCTTTTGCTAAACTTCTAGCATGTGGTAAGTGAAACAACTCAAGTATCTCCCTTCTAACGCACCTTGGGAGTACAAACTAGAGAGAGACACAGCAGGGTGAATGCTCTGTGTGGTCCCTCTTGAAAGTAAGGCTGCGAGTGAAACTTTGTTTTCCTCACCGGCATTTACAGAGCTGCAGGCTCAATTCTCCCCAAGAAACACTGTTGCTGCACAGCTTCTCTTCATAACACAATTGCCATCGTGATGATGTGAGTTTCTAGGCAAGAAACTTGGAGGTTGCCATCCCTTGGTAGATGGTCATCCTTCAGTAGTCTTCAGGGAATAGGCCCACCACATGGGGCCTCTAGCCTCAAGCTAACGTCCAGGTGTTCTCATGACAGACTTAGGGAAGCAACAGATTGCATAGAGCCTTAGTCCCCGTGGTTCGTGAACTCTAGGAAGCATATCAGCTCCCTTTTGGACTCACTTGTCAGCGCTAGGTTCCGAAACGTACTGAGAAAGGACTGCCTGTGTCTTCGTGGAGCCTTGAGCCATCTACCGTCAGGAACGGCTAGATGCCGACTGATGGGCAGTGAAGGGCTTCGTTGTTTAGACACCTGGATTGCGATAGCTTGAAAGCAACCCAGTTATCAACGTTCCATGCCTTCCTTCATGCAAAGGGTGTCTGCGCTCTGGAGGAACCGTGAGCTGCAGTAGAAAATACAATTAGCCTACCACTGCTCCTGGGAGCTGTTCCACGACGTCCGTCTACCTCAAGCGGCAACTACACTTTAAGTCCGGCTTCAAAACGTACAGGGTTTTCCCGAACTGGTAGATAGTCTAGAGAAGTACTGTCACCTAGGCCTAACTAAGCCCTCACCTTGATATCCTTACACCACAGTCAGGACTCCCAGCATGGCAATGGTTACTAGGGTCACGAGCCACTGTGTCCACGGGATGTACAAGAGAGAGTCCGATGCGACTTGTTAATACGCTGCTTTGTCCTGCTGGAAATTGAGGCTTCCTGGGAAAGTTGATTTTCCTCATTGCAAAGTAGAGAGTTTGCGGCCCCAGGATTACCTGGTAAACACTGTTGTTGCCCATCTTCTCTTTGCTGCACAGTCGTCTTTGGGAGGACTAGTTATCTTCCACGAAAGAACACTTGGCTTTCAATTCCTGCCACGTCCTCATCCCTCCAAAATTGTTCGTGTTACGCCCACAACCCTGGACGACTCGCCTCAGGCCAACGTTCTACTTCTCTCGTCACAGACATAGGCGGGCCGCAGGCTCACGGCAGCGTTTGTCAAAGCGGTGCTTTAAATCTAGGAAGCGTTTCTGGCGTCGTAGGACACGGGGGTCTGCACTAGGATCCAAGATGTAAACGACGGACTGCCTGTCCTTTCTGGGCCTTGTGAGCGAAGCTCAGTTGAGGGCAACTATAGGCCGAAAGAAGGGCTGTGAAGGGCGTCTGTGGTTCAAATGCTAGGATGCGGCAAGTTGAAACGACTGTAGTATCTCCGTGCTATGCGCACCTTGGACGTGCCATGGAGAGACGGAAACAACAGGGTGCATGCTCTGCGGTCCATTTTGAAACTAAGGCTTGAAGGGAAACTTTATTTTCCTCATTGGGATTTAGAGAGCTGCGGGCTCAGTTCTCCCTGGGAAACAGTGTTGTTGCACAGTTGCCTTTGTGATGACAAGTGAATTTCCTGGAAGGAAATTGGATGTTGCCGTTCCTCGGTAAGTGCTCTTACTTCGGTTGTCCTCAGGGAAGGGGAGAACCACACGGGGCCTCTGGCCTTAAGCTACTGTTCAGGTTTTCTCATGAACGAGGTAGGCATGCAACAGACCCCATGCAGCCTTAGTCCCTGGGTTTCTTGAACCCTAGGAAGCATATCAGGTCTCTCTTGAGTCGCCGGTCTGCAATAGGATCCGAAACGGATAAAAGGGCCTCCTGTGTCTTCAGGGAGTTGTGAGCAATGCACCGCTGGCAGCAGCTAGATGCCGAGTCATGGGCAGTGAAGGGCTGCGTCAGAGAAACACCTAGGTTGGGATAGCTTAGAAACAGCCAGCTATCAGCGTTCTGTTCATTCCTTCATGCAAAACGTGTCTGCATTTCCGCCGAACCCAGAGCACACAAAACGTACAGTGTTTCGACCCCGCCTTCAGGGAACTCGCACGTGATGCAATTTACCCCAGGCGGCCACTGGACTTTCAGTGTAGCCTGAAAAATTTCGGGCTCTCCCTTGAAAGCCAGGTATTCTGGAGATACATTGTACAAACCGGCCTCACTAACCCATGACTTGCTCATCCTTTCACCACAATCACGACCCCCTGTATCACAAAGTTTACTCACTAAAGGGTGTAGTTGGTCAGCTGAACGTCCAGTAGGGAGTCAGAAACTGCAGCATAAGGCGCTGTGCCCTCGACTTAGAAACTGAAGCGTGATGGGAAGTTTATTTACCACACTGGAATGACGACACGCGGCCTCAAGGTTAACTGAGGAACAGTGTAGTGGCCTATCTTTTCTTCATTGCAGAATTGCCTTTGTGAGGACAAGTGATTTCCCCCCCCCAACCCCGTGAGGCATACGTGGCCTTTCACTCCCTGCTAGGTGCTCATCCCTCAGCAATCGTCGGTGAGTAAGCCAAACATATAGGAGGACTGGTCCCAAGCTAAGGTACTGTTTTGTTCGTCACACAGATAGGCAGGCAACAGGTTCCAGGCAGCGTTTGTCAAAGCGGTGCTTTAAGTGTAGGAAGCATTTCTGGTGTCTTAGGACAAACAGGTCTGCACTGGGATCCAAGATGTACACGATGGACCGCCCGTCGCTTCTAGAAGCTGAGAGAAGTGTTCGGCTGAGGACAACCATATGCCGAAACAAGGGCAGTAAAGATCTTCTTTTGCTAAACATCTAGCATGTGGTAAGTGAAACAACTCAAGTATCTCCCTTCTAACGCACCTTGGGAGTACAAACTAGAGAGAGACACAGCAGGGTGAATGCTCTGTGTGGTCCCTCTTGAAAGTAAGGCTGCGAGTGAAACTTTGTTTTCCTCACCGGCATTTACAGAGCCGCAGGCTCAATTCTCCCCAAGAAACACTGTTGCTGCACAGCTTCTCTTCATAACACAATTGCCATCGTGATGATGTGAGTTTCTAGGCAAGAAACTTGGAGGTTGCCATCCCTTGGTAGATGGTCATCCTTCAGTAGTCTTCAGGGAATAGGCCCACCACATGGGGCCTCTAGCCTCAAGCTAACGTCCAGGTGTTCTCATGACAGACTTAGGGAAGCAACAGATTGCATAGAGCCTTAGTCCCCGTGGTTCGTGAACTCTAGGAAACATATCAGCTCCCTTTTGGACTCACTTGTCAGCGCTAGGTTCCGAAACGTACTGAGAAAGGACTGCCTGTGTCTTCGTGGAGCCTTGAGCCATCTACCGTCGGGAACGGCTAGATGCCGACTGATGGGCAGTGAAGGGCTTCGTTGTTTAGACACCTGGATTGCGATAGCTTGAAAGCAACCCAGTTATCAACGTTCCATGCCTTCCTTCATGCAAAGGGTGTCTGCGCTCTGGAGGAACCGTGAGCTGCAGTAGAAAATACAATTAGCCTACCACTGCTCCTGGGAGCTGTTCCACGACGTCCGTCTACCTCAAGCGGCAACTACACTTTAAGTCCGGCTTCAAAACCTACAGGGTTTTCCCGAACTGGTAGATAGTCTAGAGAAGTACTGTCACCTAGGCCTAACTAAGCCCTCACCTTGATATCCTTACACCACAGTCAGGACTCCCAGCATGGCAATGGTTACTAGGGTCACGAGCCACTGTGTCCACGGGATGTACAAGAGAGAGTCCGATGCGACTTGTTAATACGCTGCTTTGTCCTGCTGGAAATTGAGGCTTCCTGGGAAAGTTGATTTTCCTCATTGCAAAGTAGAGAGTTTGCGGCCCCAGGATTACCTGGTAAACACTGTTGTTGCCCATCTTCTCTTTGCTGCACAGTCGTCTTTGGGAGGACTAGTTATCTTCCACGAAAGAACACTTGGCTTTCAATTCCTGCCACGTCCTCATCCCTCCAAAATTGTTCGTGTTACGCCCACAACCCTGGACGACTCGCCTCAGGCCAACGTTCTACTTCTCTCGTCACAGACATAGGCGGGCCGCAGGCTCACGGCAGCGTTTGTCAAAGCGGTGCTTTAAATCTAGGAAGCGTTTCTGGCGTCTTAGGACACGGGGGTCTGCACTAGGATCCAAGATGTAAACGACGGACTGCCCGTCCTTTCTGGGCCTTGTGAGCGAAGCTCAGTTGAGGGCAACTATAGGCCGAAAGAAGGGCTGTGAAGGGCGTCTGTGGTTCAAATGCTAGGATGCGGCAAGTTGAAACGACTGTAGTATCTCCGTGCTATGCGCACCTTGGACGTGCCATGGAGAGACGGAAACAACAGGGTGCATGCTCTGCGGTCCATTTTGAAACTAAGGCTTGAAGGGAAACTTTATTTTCCTCATTGGGATTTAGAGAGCTGCGGGCTCAGTTCTCCCTGGGAAACAGTGTTGTTGCACAGTTGCCTTTGTGATGACAAGTGAATTTCCTGGAAGGAAATTGGATGTTGCCGTTCCTCGGTAAGTGCTCTTACTTCGGTTGTCCTCAGGGAAGGGGAGAACCACACGGGGCCTCTGGCCTTAAGCTACTGTTCAGGTTTTCTCATGAACGAGGTAGGCATGCAACAGACCCCATGCAGCCTTAGTCCCTGGGTTTCTTGAACCCTAGGAAGCATATCAGGTCTCTCTTGAGTCGCCGGTCTGCAATAGGATCCGAAACGGATAAAAGGGCCTCCTGTGTCTTCAGGGAGTTGTGAGCAATGCACCGCTGGCAGCAGCTAGATGCCGAGTCATGGGCAGTGAAGGGCTGCGTCAGAGAAACACCTAGGTTGGGATAGCTTAGAAACAGCCAGCTATCAGCGTTCTGTTCATTCCTTCATGCAAAACGTGTCTGCATTTCCGCCGAACCCAGAGCACACAAAACGTACAGTGTTTCGACCCCGCCTTCAGGGAACTCGCACGTGATGCAATTTACCCCAGGCGGCCACTGGACTTTCAGTGTAGCCTGAAAAATTTCGGGCTCTCCCTTGAAAGCCAGGTATTCTGGAGATACATTGTACAAACCGGCCTCACTAACCCATGACTTGCTCATCCTTTCACCACAATCACGACCCCCTGTATCACAAAGTTTACTCACTAAAGGGTGTAGTTGGTCAGCTGAACGTCCAGTAGGGAGTCAGAAACTGCAGCATAAGGCGCTGTGCCCTCGACTTAGAAACTGAAGCGTGATGGGAAGTTTATTTACCACACTGGAATGACGACACGCGGCCTCAAGGTTAACTGAGGAACAGTGTAGTGGCCTATCTTTTCTTCATTGCAGAATTGCCTTTGTGAGGACAAGTGATTCCCCCCCCCCCAACCCCGTGAGGCATACGTGGCCTTTCACTCCCTGCTAGGTGCTCATCCCTCAGCAATCGTCGGTGAGTAAGCCAAACATATAGGAGGACTGGCCCCAAGCTAAGGTACTGTTTTGTTCGTCACACAGATAGGCAGGCAACAGGTTCCAGGCAGCGTTTGTCAAAGCGGTGCTTTAAGTGTAGGAAGCATTTCTGGTGTCTTAGGACAAACAGGTCTGCACTGGGATCCAAGATGTACACGATGGACCGCCTGTCGCTTCTAGAAGCTGAGAGAAGTGTTCGGCTGAGGACAACCATATGCCGAAACAAGGGCAGTAAAGATCTTCTTTTGCTAAACATCTAGCATGTGGTAAGTGAAACAACTCAAGTATCTCCCTTCTAACGCACCTTGGGAGTACAAACTAGAGAGAGACACAGCAGGGTGAATGCTCTGTGTGGTCCCTCTTGAAAGTAAGGCTGCGAGTGAAACTTTGTTTTCCTCACCGGCATTTACAGAGCCGCAGGCTCAATTCTCCCCAAGAAACACTGTTGCTGCACAGCTTCTCTTCATAACACAATTGCCATCGTGATGATGTGAGTTTCTAGGCAAGAAACTTGGAGGTTGCCATCCCTTGGTAGATGGTCATCCTTCAGTAGTCTTCAGGGAATAGGCCCACCACATGGGGCCTCTAGCCTCAAGCTAACGTCCAGGTGTTCTCATGACAGACTTAGGGAAGCAACAGATTGCATAGAGCCTTAGTCCCCGTGGTTCGTGAACTCTAGGAAGCATATCAGCTCCCTTTTGGACTCACTTGTCAGCGCTAGGTTCCGAAACGTACTGAGAAAGGACTGCCTGTGTCTTCGTGGAGCCTTGAGCCATCTACCGTCGGGAACGGCTAGATGCCGACTGATGGGCAGTGAAGGGCTTCGTTGTTTAGACACCTGGATTGCGATAGCTTGAAAGCAACCCAGTTATCAACGTTCCATGCCTTCCTTCATGCAAAGGGTGTCTGCGCTCTGGAGGAACCGTGAGCTGCAGTAGAAAATACAATTAGCCTACCACTGCTCCTGGGAGCTGTTCCACGACGTCCGTCTACCTCAAGCGGCAACTACACTTTAAGTCCGGCTTCAAAACCTACAGGGTTTTCCCGAACTGGTAGATAGTCTAGAGAAGTACTGTCACCTAGGCCTAACTAAGCCCTCACCTTGATATCCTTACACCACAGTCAGGACTCCCAGCATGGCAATGGTTACTAGGGTCACGAGCCACTGTGTCCACGGGATGTACAAGAGAGAGTCCGATGCGACTTGTTAATACGCTGCTTTGTCCTGCTGGAAATTGAGGCTTCCTGGGAAAGTTGATCTTCCTCATTGCAAAGTAGAGAGTTTGCGGCCCCAGGATTACCTGGTAAACACTGTTGTTGCCCATCTTCTCTTTGCTGCACAGTCGTCTTTGGGAGGACTAGTTATCTTCCACGAAAGAACACTTGGCTTTCAATTCCTGCCACGTCCTCATCCCTCCAAAATTGTTCGTGTTACGCCCACAACCCTGGACGACTCGCCTCAGGCCAACGTTCTACTTCTCTCGTCACAGACATAGGCGGGCCGCAGGCTCACGGCAGCGTTTGTCAAAGCGGTGCTTTAAATCTAGGAAGCGTTTCTGGCGTCTTAGGACACGGGGGTCTGCACTAGGATCCAAGATGTAAACGACGGACTGCCCGTCCTTTCTGGGCCTTGTGAGCGAAGCTCAGTTGAGGGCAACTATAGGCCGAAAGAAGGGCTGTGAAGGGCGTCTGTGGTTCAAATGCTAGGATGCGGCAAGTTGAAACGACTGTAGTATCTCCGTGCTATGCGCACCTTGGACGTGCCATGGAGAGACGGAAACAACAGGGTGCATGCTCTGCGGTCCATTTTGAAACTAAGGCTTGAAGGGAAACTTTATTTTCCTCATTGGGATTTAGAGAGCTGCGGGCTCAGTTCTCCCTGGGAAACAGTGTTGTTGCACAGTTGCCTTTGTGATGACAAGTGAATTTCCTGGAAGGAAATTGGATGTTGCCGTTCCTCGGTAAGTGCTCTTACTTCGGTTGTCCTCAGGGAAGGGGAGAACCACACGGGGCCTCTGGCCTTAAGCTACTGTTCAGGTTTTCTCATGAACGAGGTAGGCATGCAACAGACCCCATGCAGCCTTAGTCCCTGGGTTTCTTGAACCCTAGGAAGCATATCAGGTCTCTCTTGAGTCGCCGGTCTGCAATAGGATCCGAAACGGATAAAAGGGCCTCCTGTGTCTTCAGGGAGTTGTGAGCAATGCACCGCTGGCAGCAGCTAGATGCCGAGTCATGGGCAGTGAAGGGCTGCGTCAGAGAAACACCTAGGTTGGGATAGCTTAGAAACAGCCAGCTATCAGCGTTCTGTTCATTCCTTCATGCAAAACGTGTCTGCATTTCCGCCGAACCCAGAGCACACAAAACGTACAGTGTTTCGACCCCGCCTTCAGGGAACTCGCACGTGATGCAATTTACCCCAGGCGGCCACTGGACTTTCAGTGTAGCCTGAAAAATTTCGGGCTCTCCCTTGAAAGCCAGGTATTCTGGAGATACATTGTACAAACCGGCCTCACTAACCCATGACTTGCTCATCCTTTCACCACAATCACGACCCCCTGTATCACAAAGTTTACTCACTAAAGGGTGTAGTTGGTCAGCTGAACGTCCAGTAGGGAGTCAGAAACTGCAGCATAAGGCGCTGTGCCCTCGACTTAGAAACTGAAGCGTGATGGGAAGTTTATTTACCACACTGGAATGATGACACGCGGCCTCAAGGTTAACTGAGGAACAGTGTAGTGGCCTATCTTTTCTTCATTGCAGAATTGCCTTTGTGAGGACAAGTGATTTCCCCCCCCCAACCCCGTGAGGCATACGTGGCCTTTCACTCCCTGCTAGGTGCTCATCCCTCAGCAATCGTCGGTGAGTAAGCCAAACATATAGGAGGACTGGTCCCAAGCTAAGGTACTGTTTTGTTCGTCACACAGATAGGCAGGCAACAGGTTCCAGGCAGCGTTTGTCAAAGCGGTGCTTTAAGTGTAGGAAGCATTTCTGGTGTCTTAGGACAAACAGGTCTGCACTGGGATCCAATATGTACACGATGGACCGCCCGTCGCTTCTAGAAGCTGAGAGAAGTGTTCGGCTGAGGACAACCATATGCCGAAACAAGGGCAGTAAAGATCTTCTTTTGCTAAACATCTAGCATGTGGTAAGTGAAACAACTCAAGTATCTCCCTTCTAACGCACCTTGGGAGTACAAACTAGAGAGAGACACAGCAGGGTGAATGCTCTGTGTGGTCCCTCTTGAAAGTAAGGCTGCGAGTGAAACTTTGTTTTCCTCACCGGCATTTACAGAGCCGCAGGCTCAATTCTCCCCAAGAAACACTGTTGCTGCACAGCTTCTCTTCATAACACAATTGCCATCGTGATGATGTGAGTTTCTAGGCAAGAAACTTGGAGGTTGCCATCCCTTGGTAGATGGTCATCCTTCAGTAGTCTTCAGGGAATAGGCCCACCACATGGGGCCTCTAGCCTCAAGCTAACGTCCAGGTGTTCTCATGACAGACTTAGGGAAGCAACAGATTGCATAGAGCCTTAGTCCCCGTGGTTCGTGAACTCTAGGAAACATATCAGCTCCCTTTTGGACTCACTTGTCAGCGCTAGGTTCCGAAACGTACTGAGAAAGGACTGCCTGTGTCTTCGTGGAGCCTTGAGCCATCTACCGTCGGGAACGGCTAGATGCCGACTGATGGGCAGTGAAGGGCTTCGTTGTTTAGACACCTGGATTGCGATAGCTTGAAAGCAACCCAGTTATCAACGTTCCATGCCTTCCTTCATGCAAAGGGTGTCTGCGCTCTGGAGGAACCGTGAGCTGCAGTAGAAAATACAATTAGCCTACCACTGCTCCTGGGAGCTGTTCCACGACGTCCGTCTACCTCAAGCGGCAACTACACTTTAAGTCCGGCTTCAAAACCTACAGGGTTTTCCCGAACTGGTAGATAGTCTAGAGAAGTACTGTCACCTAGGCCTAACTAAGCCCTCACCTTGATATCCTTACACCACAGTCAGGACTCCCAGCATGGCAATGGTTACTAGGGTCACGAGCCACTGTGTCCACGGGATGTACAAGAGAGAGTCCGATGCGACTTGTTAATACGCTGCTTTGTCCTGCTGGAAATTGAGGCTTCCTGGGAAAGTTGATTTTCCTCATTGCAAAGTAGAGAGTTTGCGGCCCCAGGATTACCTGGTAAACACTGTTGTTGCCCATCTTCTCTTTGCTGCACAGTCGTCTTTGGGAGGACTAGTTATCTTCCACGAAAGAACACTTGGCTTTCAATTCCTGCCACGTCCTCATCCCTCCAAAATTGTTCGTGTTACGCCCACAACCCTGGACGACTCGCCTCAGGCCAACGTTCTACTTCTCTCGTCACAGACATAGGCGGGCCGCAGGCTCACGGCAGCGTTTGTCAAAGCGGTGCTTTAAATCTAGGAAGCGTTTCTGGCGTCTTAGGACACGGGGGTCTGCACTAGGATCCAAGATGTAAACGACGGACTGCCCGTCCTTTCTGGGCCTTGTGAGCGAAGCTCAGTTGAGGGCAACTATAGGCCGAAAGAAGGGCTGTGAAGGGCGTCTGTGGTTCAAATGCTAGGATGCGGCAAGTTGAAACGACTGTAGTATCTCCGTGCTATGCGCACCTTGGACGTGCCATGGAGAGACGGAAACAACAGGGTGCATGCTCTGCGGTCCATTTTGAAACTAAGGCTTGAAGGGAAACTTTATTTTCCTCATTGGGATTTAGAGAGCTGCGGGCTCAGTTCTCCCTGGGAAACAGTGTTGTTGCACAGTTGCCTTTGTGATGACAAGTGAATTTCCTGGAAGGAAATTGGATGTTGCCGTTCCTCGGTAAGTGCTCTTACTTCGGTTGTCCTCAGGGAAGGGGAGAACCACACGGGGCCTCTGGCCTTAAGCTACTGTTCAGGTTTTCTCATGAACGAGGTAGGCATGCAACAGACCCCATGCAGCCTTAGTCCCTGGGTTTCTTGAACCCTAGGAAGCATATCAGGTCTCTCTTGAGTCGCCGGTCTGCAATAGGATCCGAAACGGATAAAAGGGCCTCCTGTGTCTTCAGGGAGTTGTGAGCAATGCACCGCTGGCAGCAGCTAGATGCCGAGTCATGGGCAGTGAAGGGCTGCGTCAGAGAAACACCTAGGTTGGGATAGCTTAGAAACAGCCAGCTATCAGCGTTCTGTTCATTCCTTCATGCAAAACGTGTCTGCATTTCCGCCGAACCCAGAGCACACAAAACGTACAGTGTTTCGACCCCGCCTTCAGGGAACTCGCACGTGATGCAATTTACCCCAGGCGGCCACTGGACTTTCAGTGTAGCCTGAAAAATTTCGGGCTCTCCCTTGAAAGCCAGGTATTCTGGAGATACATTGTACAAACCGGCCTCACTAACCCATGACTTGCTCATCCTTTCACCACAATCACGACCCCCTGTATCACAAAGTTTACTCACTAAAGGGTGTAGTTGGTCAGCTGAACGTCCAGTAGGGAGTCAGAAACTGCAGCATAAGGCGCTGTGCCCTCGACTTAGAAACTGAAGCGTGATGGGAAGTTTATTTACCACACTGGAATGACGACACGCGGCCTCAAGGTTAACTGAGGAACAGTGTAGTGGCCTATCTTTTCTTCATTGCAGAATTGCCTTTGTGAGGACAAGTGATTCCCCCCCCCAACCCCGTGAGGCATACGTGGCCTTTCACTCCCTGCTAGGTGCTCATCCCTCAGCAATCGTCGGTGAGTAAGCCAAACATATAGGAGGACTGGCCCCAAGCTAAGGTACTGTTTTGTTCGTCACACAGATAGGCAGGCAACAGGTTCCAGGCAGCGTTTGTCAAAGCGGTGCTTTAAGTGTAGGAAGCATTTCTGGTGTCTTAGGACAAACAGGTCTGCACTGGGATCCAAGATGTACACGATGGACCGCCTGTCGCTTCTAGAAGCTGAGAGAAGTGTTCGGCTGAGGACAACCATATGCCGAAACAAGGGCAGTAAAGATCTTCTTTTGCTAAACATCTAGCATGTGGTAAGTGAAACAACTCAAGTATCTCCCTTCTAACGCACCTTGGGAGTACAAACTAGAGAGAGACACAGCAGGGTGAATGCTCTGTGTGGTCCCTCTTGAAAGTAAGGCTGCGAGTGAAACTTTGTTTTCCTCACCGGCATTTACAGAGCCGCAGGCTCAATTCTCCCCAAGAAACACTGTTGCTGCACAGCTTCTCTTCATAACACAATTGCCATCGTGATGATGTGAGTTTCTAGGCAAGAAACTTGGAGGTTGCCATCCCTTGGTAGATGGTCATCCTTCAGTAGTCTTCAGGGAATAGGCCCACCACATGGGGCCTCTAGCCTCAAGCTAACGTCCAGGTGTTCTCATGACAGACTTAGGGAAGCAACAGATTGCATAGAGCCTTAGTCCCCGTGGTTCGTGAACTCTAGGAAGCATATCAGCTCCCTTTTGGACTCACTTGTCAGCGCTAGGTTCCGAAACGTACTGAGAAAGGACTGCCTGTGTCTTCGTGGAGCCTTGAGCCATCTACCGTCGGGAACGGCTAGATGCCGACTGATGGGCAGTGAAGGGCTTCGTTGTTTAGACACCTGGATTGCGATAGCTTGAAAGCAACCCAGTTATCAACGTTCCATGCCTTCCTTCATGCAAAGGGTGTCTGCGCTCTGGAGGAACCGTGAGCTGCAGTAGAAAATACAATTAGCCTACCACTGCTCCTGGGAGCTGTTCCACGACGTCCGTCTACCTCAAGCGGCAACTACACTTTAAGTCCGGCTTCAAAACCTACAGGGTTTTCCCGAACTGGTAGATAGTCTAGAGAAGTACTGTCACCTAGGCCTAACTAAGCCCTCACCTTGATATCCTTACACCACAGTCAGGACTCCCAGCATGGCAATGGTTACTAGGGTCACGAGCCACTGTGTCCACGGGATGTACAAGAGAGAGTCCGATGCGACTTGTTAATACGCTGCTTTGTCCTGCTGGAAATTGAGGCTTCCTGGGAAAGTTGATCTTCCTCATTGCAAAGTAGAGAGTTTGCGGCCCCAGGATTACCTGGTAAACACTGTTGTTGCCCATCTTCTCTTTGCTGCACAGTCGTCTTTGGGAGGACTAGTTATCTTCCACGAAAGAACACTTGGCTTTCAATTCCTGCCACGTCCTCATCCCTCCAAAATTGTTCGTGTTACGCCCACAACCCTGGACGACTCGCCTCAGGCCAACGTTCTACTTCTCTCGTCACAGACATAGGCGGGCCGCAGGCTCACGGCAGCGTTTGTCAAAGCGGTGCTTTAAATCTAGGAAGCGTTTCTGGCGTCTTAGGACACGGGGGTCTGCACTAGGATCCAAGATGTAAACGACGGACTGCCCGTCCTTTCTGGGCCTTGTGAGCGAAGCTCAGTTGAGGGCAACTATAGGCCGAAAGAAGGGCTGTGAAGGGCGTCTGTGGTTCAAATGCTAGGATGCGGCAAGTTGAAACGACTGTAGTATCTCCGTGCTATGCGCACCTTGGACGTGCCATGGAGAGACGGAAACAACAGGGTGCATGCTCTGCGGTCCATTTTGAAACTAAGGCTTGAAGGGAAACTTTATTTTCCTCATTGGGATTTAGAGAGCTGCGGGCTCAGTTCTCCCTGGGAAACAGTGTTGTTGCACAGTTGCCTTTGTGATGACAAGTGAATTTCCTGGAAGGAAATTGGATGTTGCCGTTCCTCGGTAAGTGCTCTTACTTCGGTTGTCCTCAGGGAAGGGGAGAACCACACGGGGCCTCTGGCCTTAAGCTACTGTTCAGGTTTTCTCATGAACGAGGTAGGCATGCAACAGACCCCATGCAGCCTTAGTCCCTGGGTTTCTTGAACCCTAGGAAGCATATCAGGTCTCTCTTGAGTCGCCGGTCTGCAATAGGATCCGAAACGGATAAAAGGGCCTCCTGTGTCTTCAGGGAGTTGTGAGCAATGCACCGCTGGCAGCAGCTAGATGCCGAGTCATGGGCAGTGAAGGGCTGCGTCAGAGAAACACCTAGGTTGGGATAGCTTAGAAACAGCCAGCTATCAGCGTTCTGTTCATTCCTTCATGCAAAACGTGTCTGCATTTCCGCCGAACCCAGAGCACACAAAACGTACAGTGTTTCGACCCCGCCTTCAGGGAACTCGCACGTGATGCAATTTACCCCAGGCGGCCACTGGACTTTCAGTGTAGCCTGAAAAATTTCGGGCTCTCCCTTGAAAGCCAGGTATTCTGGAGATACATTGTACAAACCGGCCTCACTAACCCATGACTTGCTCATCCTTTCACCACAATCACGACCCCCTGTATCACAAAGTTTACTCACTAAAGGGTGTAGTTGGTCAGCTGAACGTCCAGTAGGGAGTCAGAAACTGCAGCATAAGGCGCTGTGCCCTCGACTTAGAAACTGAAGCGTGATGGGAAGTTTATTTACCACACTGGAATGACGACACGCGGCCTCAAGGTTAACTGAGGAACAGTGTAGTGGCCTATCTTTTCTTCATTGCAGAATTGCCTTTGTGAGGACAAGTGATTTCCCCCCCACCCCCAACCCCGTGAGGCATACGTGGCCTTTCACTCCCTGCTAGGTGCTCATCCCTCAGCAATCGTCGGTGAGTAAGCCAAACATATAGGAGGACTGGTCCCAAGCTAAGGTACTGTTTTGTTCGTCACACAGAGAGGCAGGCACCAGGTTCCAGGCAGCGTTTGTCAAAGCGGTGCTTTAAGTGTAGGAAGCATTTCTGGTGTCTTAGGACAAACAGGTCTGCACTGGGATCCAAGATGTACACGATGGACCGCCCGTCGCTTCTGGGAGCTGAGAGAAGTGTTCGGCTGAGGACAACCATATGCCGAAACAAGGGCAGTAAAGATCTTCTTTTGCTAAACATCTAGCATGTGGTAAGTGAAACAACTCAAGTATCTCCCTTCTAACGCACCTTGGGAGTACAAACTAGAGAGAGACACAGCAGGGTGAATGCTCTGTGTGGTCCCTCTTGAAAGTAAGGCTGCGAGTGAAACTTTGTTTTCCTCACTGGCATTTACAGAGCCGCAGGCTCAATTCTCCCCAAGAAACACTGTTGCTGCACAGCTTCTCTTCATAACACAATTGCCATCGTGATGATGTGAGTTTCTAGGCAAGAAACTTGGAGGTTGCCATCCCTTGGTAGATGGTCATCCTTCAGTAGTCTTCAGGGAATGGGCCCACCACATGGGGCCTCTAGCCTCAAGCTAACATCCAGGTGTTCTCATGACAGACGTAGGGAAGCAACAGATTGCATAGAGCCTTAGTCCCCGTGGTTCGTGAACTCTAGGAAGCATATCAGCTCCCTTTTGGACTCACTTGTCAGCGCTAGGTTCCGAAACGTACTGAGAAAGGACTGCCTGTGTCTTCGTGGAGCCTTGAGCCATCTACCGTCGGGAACGGCTAGATGCCGACTGATGGGCAGTGAAGGGCTTCGTTGTTTAGACACCTGGATTGCGATAGCTTGAAAGCAACCCAGTTATCAACGTTCCATGCCTTCCTTCATGCAAAGGGTGTCTGCGCTCTGGAGGAACCGTGAGCTGCAGTAGAAAATACAATTAGCCTACCACTGCTCCTGGGAGCTGTTCCACGACGTCCGTCTACCTCAAGCGGCAACTACACTTTAAGTCCGGCTTCAAAACCTACAGGGTTTTCCCGAACTGGTAGATAGTCTAGAGAAGTACTGTCACCTAGGCCTAACTAAGCCCTCACCTTGATATCCTTACACCACAGTCAGGACTCCCAGCATGGCAATGGTTACTAGGGTCACGAGCCACTGTGTCCACGGGATGTACAAGAGAGAGTCCGATGCGACTTGTTAATACGCTGCTTTGTCCTGCTGGAAATTGAGGCTTCCTGGGAAAGTTGATCTTCCTCATTGCAAAGTAGAGAGTTTGCGGCCCCAGGATTACCTGGTAAACACTGTTGTTGCCCATCTTCTCTTTGCTGCACAGTCGTCTTTGGGAGGACTAGTTATCTTCCACGAAAGAACACTTGGCTTGCAATTCCTGCCACGTCCTCATCCCTCCAAAATTGTTCGTGTTACGCCCACAACCCTGGACGACTCGCCTCAGGCCAACGTTCTACTTCTCTCGTCACAGACATAGGCGGGCCGCAGGCTCACGGCAGCGTTTGTCAAAGCGGTGCTTTAAATCTAGGAAGCGTTTCTGGCGTCTTAGGACACGGGGGTCTGCACTAGGATCCAAGATGTAAACGACGGACTGCCCGTCCTTTCTGGGCCTTGTGAGCGAAGCTCAGTTGAGGGCAACTATAGGCCGAAAGAAGGGCTGTGAAGGGCGTCTGTGGTTCAAATGCTAGGATGCGGCAAGTTGAAACGACTGTAGTATCTCCGTGCTATGCGCACCTTGGACGTGCCATGGAGAGACGGAAACAACAGGGTGCATGCTCTGCGGTCCATTTTGAAACTAAGGCTTGAAGGGAAACTTTATTTTCCTCATTGGGATTTAGAGAGCTGCGGGCTCAGTTCTCCCTGGGAAACAGTGTTGTTGCACAGTTGCCTTTGTGATGACAAGTGAATTTCCTGGAAGGAAATTGGATGTTGCCGTTCCTCGGTAAGTGCTCTTACTTCGGTTGTCCTCAGGGAAGGGGAGAACCACACGGGGCCTCTGGCCTTAAGCTACTGTTCAGGTTTTCTCATGAACGAGGTAGGCATGCAACAGACCCCATGCAGCCTTAGTCCCTGGGTTTCTTGAACCCTAGGAAGCATATCAGGTCTCTCTTGAGTCGCCGGTCTGCAATAGGATCCGAAACGGATAAAAGGGCCTCCTGTGTCTTCAGGGAGTTGTGAGCAATGCACCGCTGGCAGCAGCTAGATGCCGAGTCATGGGCAGTGAAGGGCTGCGTCAGAGAAACACCTAGGTTGGGATAGCTTAGAAACAGCCAGCTATCAGCGTTCTGTTCATTCCTTCATGCAAAACGTGTCTGCATTTCCGCCGAACCCAGAGCACACAAAACGTACAGTGTTTCGACCCCGCCTTCAGGGAACTCACACGTGATGCAATTTACCCCAGGCGGCCACTGGACTTTCAGTGTAGCCTGAAAAATTTCGGGCTCTCCCTTGAAAGCCAGGTATTCTGGAGATACATTGTACAAACCGGCCTCACTAACCCATGACTTGCTCATCCTTTCACCACAATCACGACCCCCTGTATCACAAAGTTTACTCACTAAAGGGTGTAGTTGGTCAGCTGAACGTCCAGTAGGGAGTCAGAAACTGCAGCATAAGGCGCTGTGCCCTCGACTTAGAAACTGAAGCGTGATGGGAAGTTTATTTACCACACTGGAATGACGACACGCGGCCTCAAGGTTAACTGAGGAACAGTGTAGTGGCCTATCTTTTCTTCATTGCAGAATTGCCTTTGTGAGGACAAGTGATTCCCCCCCCCCAACCCCGTGAGGCATACGTGGCCTTTCACTCCCTGCTAGGTGCTCATCCCTCAGCAATCGTCGGTGAGTAAGCCAAACATATAGGAGGACTGGTCCCAAGCTAAGGTACTGTTTTGTTCGTCACACAGAGAGGCAGGCACCAGGTTCCAGGCAGCGTTTGTCAAAGCGGTGCTTTAAGTGTAGGAAGCATTTCTGGTGTCTTAGGACAAACAGGTCTGCACTGGGATCCAAGATGTACACGATGGACCGCCCGTCGCTTCTGGGAGCTGAGAGAAGTGTTCGGCTGAGGACAACCATATGCCGAAACAAGGGCAGTAAAGATCTTCTTTTGCTAAACATCTAGCATGTGGTAAGTGAAACAACTCAAGTATCTCCCTTCTAACGCACCTTGGGAGTACAAACTAGAGAGAGACACAGCAGGGTGAATGCTCTGTGTGGTCCCTCTTGAAAGTAAGGCTGCGAGTGAAACTTTGTTTTCCTCACTGGCATTTACAGAGCCGCAGGCTCAATTCTCCCCAAGAAACACTGTTGCTGCACAGCTTCTCTTCATAACACAATTGCCATCGTGATGATGTGAGTTTCTAGGCAAGAAACTTGGAGGTTGCCATCCCTTGGTAGATGGTCATCCTTCAGTAGTCTTCAGGGAATGGGCCCACCACATGGGGCCTCTAGCCTCAAGCTAACGTCCAGGTGTTCTCATGACAGACTTAGGGAAGCAACAGATTTCATAGAGCCTTAGTCCCCGTGGTTCGTGAACTCTAGGAAGCATATCAGCTCCCTTTTGGACTCACTTGTCAGCGCTAGGTTCCGAAACGTACTGAGAAAGGACTGCCTGTGTCTTCGTGGAGCCTTGAGCCATCTACCGTCGGGAACGGCTAGATGCCGACTGATGGGCAGTGAAGGGCTTCGTTGTTTAGACACCTGGATTGCGATAGCTTGAAAGCAACCCAGTTATCAACGTTCCATGCCTTCCTTCATGCAAAGGGTGTCTGCGCTCTGGAGGAACCGTGAGCTGCAGTAGAAAATACAATTAGCCTACCACTGCTCCTGGGAGCTGTTCCACGACGTCCGTCTACCTCAAGCGGCAACTACACTTTAAGTCCGGCTTCAAAACCTACAGGGTTTTCCCGAACTGGTAGATAGTCTAGAGAAGTACTGTCACCTAGGCCTAACTAAGCCCTCACCTTGATATCCTTACACCACAGTCAGGACTCCCAGCATGGCAATGGTTACTAGGGTCACGAGCCACTGTGTCCACGGGATGTACAAGAGAGAGTCCGATGCGACTTGTTAATACGCTGCTTTGTCCTGCTGGAAATTGAGGCTTCCTGGGAAAGTTGATCTTCCTCATTGCAAAGTAGAGAGTTTGCGGCCCCAGGATTACCTGGTAAACACTGTTGTTGCCCATCTTCTCTTTGCTGCACAGTCGTCTTTGGGAGGACTAGTTATCTTCCACGAAAGAACACTTGGCTTTCAATTCCTGCCACGTCCTCATCCCTCCAAAATTGTTCGTGTTACGCCCACAACCCTGGACGACTCGCCTCAGGCCAACGTTCTACTTCTCTCGTCACAGACATAGGCGGGCCGCAGGCTCACGGCAGCGTTTGTCAAAGCGGTGCTTTAAATCTAGGAAGCGTTTCTGGCGTCTTAGGACACGGGGGTCTGCACTAGGATCCAAGATGTAAACGACGGACTGCCCGTCCTTTCTGGGCCTTGTGAGCGAAGCTCAGTTGAGGGCAACTATAGGCCGAAAGAAGGGCTGTGAAGGGCGTCTGTGGTTCAAATGCTAGGATGCGGCAAGTTGAAACGACTGTAGTATCTCCGTGCTATGTGCACCTTGGACGTGCCATGGAGAGACGGAAACAACAGGGTGCATGCTCTGCGGTCCATTTTGAAACTAAGGCTTGAAGGGAAACTTTATTTTCCTCATTGGGATTTAGAGAGCTGCGGGCTCAGTTCTCCCTGGGAAACAGTGTTGTTGCACAGTTGCCTTTGTGATGACAAGTGAATTTCCTGGAAGGAAATTGGATGTTGCCGTTCCTCAGTAAGTGCTCTTACTTCGGTTGTCCTCAGGGAAGGGGAGAACCACACGGGGCCTCTGGCCTTAAGCTACTGTTCAGGTTTTCCCATGAACGAGGTAGGCATGCAACAGACCCCATGCAGCCTTAGTCCCTGGGTTTCTTGAACCCTAGGAAGCATATCAGGTCTCTCTTGAGTCGCCGGTCTGCAATAGGATCCGAAACGGATAAAAGGGCCTCCTGTGTCTCAGGGAGTTGTGAGCAATGCACCGCTGGCAGCAGCTAGATGCCGAGTCATGGGCAGTGAAGGGCTGCATCAGAGAAACACCTAGGTTGGGATAGCTTAGAAACAGCCAGCTATCAGCGTTCTGTTCATTCCTTCATGCAAAACGTGTCTGCATTTCCGCCGAACCCAGAGCACACAAAACGTACAGTGTTTCGACCCCGCCTTCAGGGAACTCGCACGTGATGCAATTTACCCCAGGCGGCCACTGGACTTTCAGTGTAGCCTGAAAAATTTCGGGCTCTCCCTTGAAAGCCAGGTATTCTGGAGATACATTGTACAAACCGGCCTCACTAACCCATGACTTGCTCATCCTTTCACCACAATCACGACCCCCTGTATCACAAAGTTTACTCACTAAAGGGTGTAGTTGGTCAGCTGAACGTCCAGTAGGGAGTCAGAAACTGCAGCATAAGGCGCTGTGCCCTCGACTTAGAAACTGAAGCGTGATGGGAAGTTTATTTACCACACTGGAATGACGACACGCGGCCTCAAGGTTAACTGAGGAACAGTGTAGTGGCCTATCTTTTCTTCATTGCAGAATTGCCTTTGTGAGGACAAGTGATTCCCCCCCCCCAACCCCGTGAGGCATACGTGGCCTTTCACTCCCTGCTAGGTGCTCATCCCTCAGCAATCGTCGGTGAGTAAGCCAAACATATAGGAGGACTGGCCCCAAGCTAAGGTACTGTTTTGTTCGTCACACAGATAGGCAGGCACCAGGTTCCAGGCAGCGTTTGTCAAAGCGGTGCTTTAAGTGTAGGAAGCATTTCTGGTGTCTTAGGACAAACAGGTCTGCACTGGGATCCAAGATGTACACGATGGACCGCCCGTCGCTTCTAGAAGCTGAGAGAAGTGTTCGGCTGAGGACAACCATATGCCGAAACAAGGGCAGTAAAGATCTTCTTTTGCTAAACATCTAGCATGTGGTAAGTGAAACAACTCAAGTATCTCCCTTCTAACGCACCTTGGGAGTACAAACTAGAGAGAGACACAGCAGGGTGAATGCTCTGTGTGGTCCCTCTTGAAAGTAAGGCTGCGAGTGAAACTTTGTTTTCCTCACCGGCATTTACAGAGCCGCAGGCTCAATTCTCCCCAAGAAACACTGTTGCTGCACAGCTTCTCTTCATAACACAATTGCCATCGTGATGATGTGAGTTTCTAGGCAAGAAACTTGGAGGTTGCCATCCCTTGGTAGATGGTCATCCTTCAGTAGTCTTCAGGGAATGGGCCCACCACATGGGGCCTCTAGCCTCAAGCTAACATCCAGGTGTTCTCATGACAGACGTAGGGAAGCAACAGATTGCATAGAGCCTTAGTCCCCGTGGTTCGTGAACTCTAGGAAGCATATCAGCTCCCTTTTGGACTCACTTGTCAGCGCTAGGTTCCGAAACGTACTGAGAAAGGACTGCCTGTGTCTTCGTGGAGCCTTGAGCCATCTACCGTCGGGAACGGCTAGATGCCGACTGATGGGCAGTGAAGGGCTTCGTTGTTTAGACACCTGGATTGCGATAGCTTGAAAGCAACCCAGTTATCAACGTTCCATGCCTTCCTTCATGCAAAGGGTGTCTGCGCTCTGGAGGAACCGTGAGCTGCAGTAGAAAATACAATTAGCCTACCACTGCTCCTGGGAGCTGTTCCACGACGTCCGTCTACCTCAAGCGGCAACTACACTTTAAGTCCGGCTTCAAAACCTACAGGGTTTTCCCGAACTGGTAGATAGTCTAGAGAAGTACTGTCACCTAGGCCTAACTAAGCCCTCACCTTGATATCCTTACACCACAGTCAGGACTCCCAGCATGGCAATGGTTACTAGGGTCACGAGCCACTGTGTCCACGGGATGTACAAGAGAGAGTCCGATGCGACTTGTTAATACGCTGCTTTGTCCTGCTGGAAATTGAGGCTTCCTGGGAAAGTTGATCTTCCTCATTGCAAAGTAGAGAGTTTGCGGCCCCAGGATTACCTGGTAAACACTGTTGTTGCCCATCTTCTCTTTGCTGCACAGTCGTCTTTGGGAGGACTAGTTATCTTCCACGAAAGAACACTTGGCTTTCAATTCCTGCCACGTCCTCATCCCTCCAAAATTGTTCGTGTTACGCCCACAACCCTGGACGACTCGCCTCAGGCCAACGTTCTACTTCTCTCGTCACAGACATAGGCGGGCCGCAGGCTCACGGCAGCGTTTGTCAAAGCGGTGCTTTAAATCTAGGAAGCGTTTCTGGCGTCTTAGGACACGGGGGTCTGCACTAGGATCCAAGATGTAAACGACGGACTGCCCGTCCTTTCTGGGCCTTGTGAGCGAAGCTCAGTTGAGGGCAACTATAGGCCGAAAGAAGGGCTGTGAAGGGCGTCTGTGGTTCAAATGCTAGGATGCGGCAAGTTGAAACGACTGTAGTATCTCCGTGCTATGTGCACCTTGGACGTGCCATGGAGAGACGGAAACAACAGGGTGCATGCTCTGCGGTCCATTTTGAAACTAAGGCTTGAAGGGAAACTTTATTTTCCTCATTGGGATTTAGAGAGCTGCGGGCTCAGTTCTCCCTGGGAAACAGTGTTGTTGCACAGTTGCCTTTGTGATGACAAGTGAATTTCCTGGAAGGAAATTGGATGTTGCCGTTCCTCAGTAAGTGCTCTTACTTCGGTTGTCCTCAGGGAAGGGGAGAACCACACGGGGCCTCTGGCCTTAAGCTACTGTTCAGGTTTTCCCATGAACGAGGTAGGCATGCAACAGACCCCATGCAGCCTTAGTCCCTGGGTTTCTTGAACCCTAGGAAGCATATCAGGTCTCTCTTGAGTCGCCGGTCTGCAATAGGATCCGAAACGGATAAAAGGGCCTCCTGTGTCTTCAGGGAGTTGTGAGCAATGCACCGCTGGCAGCAGCTAGATGCCGAGTCATGGGCAGTGAAGGGCTGCGTCAGAGAAACACCTAGGTTGGGATAGCTTAGAAACAGCCAGCTATCAGCGTTCTGTTCATTCCTTCATGCAAAACGTGTCTGCATTTCCGCCGAACCCAGAGCACACAAAACGTACAGTGTTTCGACCCCGCCTTCAGGGAACTCGCACGTGATGCAATTTACCCCAGGCGGCCACTGGACTTTCAGTGTAGCCTGAAAAATTTCGGGCTCTCCCTTGAAAGCCAGGTATTCTGGAGATACATTGTACAAACCGGCCTCACTAACCCATGACTTGCTCATCCTTTCACCACAATCACGACCCCCTGTATCACAAAGTTTACTCACTAAAGGGTGTAGTTGGTCAGCTGAACGTCCAGTAGGGAGTCAGAAACTGCAGCATAAGGCGCTGTGCCCTCGACTTAGAAACTGAAGCGTGATGGGAAGTTTATTTACCACACTGGAATGACGACACGCGGCCTCAAGGTTAACTGAGGAACAGTGTAGTGGCCTATCTTTTCTTCATTGCAGAATTGCCTTTGTGAGGACAAGTGATTCCCCCCCCCCCAACCCCGTGAGGCATACGTGGCCTTTCACTCCCTGCTAGGTGCTCATCCCTCAGCAATCGTCGGTGAGTAAGCCAAACATATAGGAGGACTGGCCCCAAGCTAAGGTACTGTTTTGTTCGTCACACAGATAGGCAGGCAACAGGTTCCAGGCAGCGTTTGTCAAAGCGGTGCTTTAAGTGTAGGAAGCATTTCTGGTGTCTTAGGACAAACAGGTCTGCACTGGGATCCAAGATGTACACGATGGACCGCCCGTCGCTTCTAGAAGCTGAGAGAAGTGTTCGGCTGAGGACAACCATATGCCGAAACAAGGGCAGTAAAGATCTTCTTTTGCTAAACATCTAGCATGTGGTAAGTGAAACAACTCAAGTATCTCCCTTCTAACGCACCTTGGGAGTACAAACTAGAGAGAGACACAGCAGGGTGAATGCTCTGTGTGGTCCCTCTTGAAAGTAAGGCTGCGAGTGAAACTTTGTTTTCCTCACCGGCATTTACAGAGCCGCAGGCTCAATTCTCCCCAAGAAACACTGTTGCTGCACAGCTTCTCTTCATAACACAATTGCCATCGTGATGATGTGAGTTTCTAGGCAAGAAACTTGGAGGTTGCCATCCCTTGGTAGATGGTCATCCTTCAGTAGTCTTCAGGGAATAGGCCCACCACATGGGGCCTCTAGCCTCAAGCTAACGTCCAGGTGTTCTCATGACAGACTTAGGGAAGCAACAGATTGCATAGAGCCTTAGTCCCCGTGGTTCGTGAACTCTAGGAAGCATATCAGCTCCCTTTTGGACTCACTTGTCAGCGCTAGGTTCCGAAACGTACTGAGAAAGGACTGCCTGTGTCTTCGTGGAGCCTTGAGCCATCTACCGTCGGGAACGGCTAGATGCCGACTGATGGGCAGTGAAGGGCTTCGTTGTTTAGACACCTGGATTGCGATAGCTTGAAAGCAACCCAGTTATCAATGTTCCATGCCTTCCTTCATGCAAAGGGTGTCTGCGCTCTGGAGGAACCGTGAGCTGCAGTAGAAAATACAATTAGCCTACCACTGCTCCTGGGAGCTGTTCCACGACGTCCGTCTACCTCAAGCGGCAACTACACTTTAAGTCCGGCTTCAAAACCTACAGGGTTTTCCCGAACTGGTAGATAGTCTAGAGAAGTACTGTCACCTAGGCCTAACTAAGCCCTCACCTTGATATCCTTACACCACAGTCAGGACTCCCAGCATGGCAATGGTTACTAGGGTCACGAGCCACTGTGTCCACGGGATGTACAAGAGAGAGTCCGATGCGACTTGTTAATACGCTGCTTTGTCCTGCTGGAAATTGAGGCTTCCTGGGAAAGTTGATCTTCCTCATTGCAAAGTAGAGAGTTTGCGGCCCCAGGATTACCTGGTAAACACTGTTGTTGCCCATCTTCTCTTTGCTGCACAGTCGTCTTTGGGAGGACTAGTTATCTTCCACGAAAGAACACTTGGCTTGCAATTCCTGCCACGTCCTCATCCCTCCAAAATTGTTCGTGTTACGCCCACAACCCTGGACGACTCGCCTCAGGCCAACGTTCTACTTCTCTCGTCACAGACATAGGCGGGCCGCAGGCTCACGGCAGCGTTTGTCAAAGCGGTGCTTTAAATCTAGGAAGCGTTTCTGGCGTCTTAGGACACGGGGGTCTGCACTAGGATCCAAGATGTAAACGACGGACTGCCCGTCCTTTCTGGGCCTTGTGAGCGAAGCTCAGTTGAGGGCAACTATAGGCCGAAAGAAGGGCTGTGAAGGGCGTCTGTGGTTCAAATGCTAGGATGCGGCAAGTTGAAACGACTGTAGTATCTCCGTGCTATGCGCACCTTGGACGTGCCATGGAGAGACGGAAACAACAGGGTGCATGCTCTGCGGTCCATTTTGAAACTAAGGCTTGAAGGGAAACTTTATTTTCCTCATTGGGATTTAGAGAGCTGCGGGCTCAGTTCTCCCTGGGAAACAGTGTTGTTGCACAGTTGCCTTTGTGATGACAAGTGAATTTCCTGGAAGGAAATTGGATGTTGCCGTTCCTCGGTAAGTGCTCTTACTTCGGTTGTCCTCAGGGAAGGGGAGAACCACACGGGGCCTCTGGCCTTAAGCTACTGTTCAGGTTTTCTCATGAACGAGGTAGGCATGCAACAGACCCCATGCAGCCTTAGTCCCTGGGTTTCTTGAACCCTAGGAAGCATATCAGGTCTCTCTTGAGTCGCCGGTCTGCAATAGGATCCGAAACGGATAAAAGGGCCTCCTGTGTCTTCAGGGAGTTGTGAGCAATGCACCGCTGGCAGCAGCTAGATGCCGAGTCATGGGCAGTGAAGGGCTGCGTCAGAGAAACACCTAGGTTGGGATAGCTTAGAAACAGCCAGCTATCAGCGTTCTGTTCATTCCTTCATGCAAAACGTGTCTGCATTTCCGCCGAACCCAGAGCACACAAAACGTACAGTGTTTCGACCCCGCCTTCAGGGAACTCGCACGTGATGCAATTTACCCCAGGCGGCCACTGGACTTTCAGTGTAGCCTGAAAAATTTCGGGCTCTCCCTTGAAAGCCAGGTATTCTGGAGATACATTGTACAAACCGGCCTCACTAACCCATGACTTGCTCATCCTTTCACCACAATCACGACCCCCTGTATCACAAAGTTTACTCACTAAAGGGTGTAGTTGGTCAGCTGAACGTCCAGTAGGGAGTCAGAAACTGCAGCATAAGGCGCTGTGCCCTCGACTTAGAAACTGAAGCGTGATGGGAAGTTTATTTACCACACTGGAATGACGACACGCGGCCTCAAGGTTAACTGAGGAACAGTGTAGTGGCCTATCTTTTCTTCATTGCAGAATTGCCTTTGTGAGGACAAGTGATTCCCCCCCCCCAACCCCGTGAGGCATACGTGGCCTTTCACTCCCTGCTAGGTGCTCATCCCTCAGCAATCGTCGGTGAGTAAGCCAAACATATAGGAGGACTGGTCCCAAGCTAAGGTACTGTTTTGTTCGTCACACAGAGAGGCAGGCACCAGGTTCCAGGCAGCGTTTGTCAAAGCGGTGCTTTAAGTGTAGGAAGCATTTCTGGTGTCTTAGGACAAACAGGTCTGCACTGGGATCCAAGATGTACACGATGGACCGCCCGTCGCTTCTGGGAGCTGAGAGAAGTGTTCGGCTGAGGACAACCATATGCCGAAACAAGGGCAGTAAAGATCTTCTTTTGCTAAACATCTAGCATGTGGTAAGTGAAACAACTCAAGTATCTCCCTTCTAACGCACCTTGGGAGTACAAACTAGAGAGAGACACAGCAGGGTGAATGCTCTGTGTGGTCCCTCTTGAAAGTAAGGCTGCGAGTGAAACTTTGTTTTCCTCACTGGCATTTACAGAGCCGCAGGCTCAATTCTCCCCAAGAAACACTGTTGCTGCACAGCTTCTCTTCATAACACAATTGCCATCGTGATGATGTGAGTTTCTAGGCAAGAAACTTGGAGGTTGCCATCCCTTGGTAGATGGTCATCCTTCAGTAGTCTTCAGGGAATGGGCCCACCACATGGGGCCTCTAGCCTCAAGCTAACATCCAGGTGTTCTCATGACAGACATAGGGAAGCAACAGATTGCATAGAGCCTTAGTCCCCGTGGTTCGTGAACTCTAGGAAGCATATCAGCTCCCTTTTGGACTCACTTGTCAGCGCTAGGTTCCGAAACGTACTGAGAAAGGACTGCCTGTGTCTTCGTGGAGCCTTGAGCCATCTACCGTCGGGAACGGCTAGATGCCGACTGATGGGCAGTGAAGGGCTTCGTTGTTTAGACACCTGGATTGCGATAGCTTGAAAGCAACCCAGTTATCAACGTTCCATGCCTTCCTTCATGCAAAGGGTGTCTGCGCTCTGGAGGAACCGTGAGCTGCAGTAGAAAATACAATTAGCCTACCACTGCTCCTGGGAGCTGTTCCACGACGTCCGTCTACCTCAAGCGGCAACTACACTTTAAGTCCGGCTTCAAAACCTACAGGGTTTTCCCGAACTGGTAGATAGTCTAGAGAAGTACTGTCACCTAGGCCTAACTAAGCCCTCACCTTGATATCCTTACACCACAGTCAGGACTCCCAGCATGGCAATGGTTACTAGGGTCACGAGCCACTGTGTCCACGGGATGTACAAGAGAGAGTCCGATGCGACTTGTTAATACGCTGCTTTGTCCTGCTGGAAATTGAGGCTTCCTGGGAAAGTTGATCTTCCTCATTGCAAAGTAGAGAGTTTGCGGCCCCAGGATTACCTGGTAAACACTGTTGTTGCCCATCTTCTCTTTGCTGCACAGTCGTCTTTGGGAGGACTAGTTATCTTCCACGAAAGAACACTTGGCTTTCAATTCCTGCCACGTCCTCATCCCTCCAAAATTGTTCGTGTTACGCCCACAACCCTGGACGACTCGCCTCAGGCCAACGTTCTACTTCTCTCGTCACAGACATAGGCGGGCCGCAGGCTCACGGCAGCGTTTGTCAAAGCGGTGCTTTAAATCTAGGAAGCGTTTCTGGCGTCTTAGGACACGGGGGTCTGCACTAGGATCCAAGATGTAAACGACGGACTGCCCGTCCTTTCTGGGCCTTGTGAGCGAAGCTCAGTTGAGGGCAACTATAGGCCGAAAGAAGGGCTGTGAAGGGCGTCTGTGGTTCAAATGCTAGGATGCGGCAAGTTGAAACGACTGTAGTATCTCCGTGCTATGTGCACCTTGGACGTGCCATGGAGAGACGGAAACAACAGGGTGCATGCTCTGCGGTCCATTTTGAAACTAAGGCTTGAAGGGAAACTTTATTTTCCTCATTGGGATTTAGAGAGCTGCGGGCTCAGTTCTCCCTGGGAAACAGTGTTGTTGCACAGTTGCCTTTGTGATGACAAGTGAATTTCCTGGAAGGAAATTGGATGTTGCCGTTCCTCAGTAAGTGCTCTTACTTCGGTTGTCCTCAGGGAAGGGGAGAACCACACGGGGCCTCTGGCCTTAAGCTACTGTTCAGGTTTTCCCATGAACGAGGTAGGCATGCAACAGACCCCATGCAGCCTTAGTCCCTGGGTTTCTTGAACCCTAGGAAGCATATCAGGTCTCTCTTGAGTCGCCGGTCTGCAATAGGATCCGAAACGGATAAAAGGGCCTCCTGTGTCTTCAGGGAGTTGTGAGCAATGCACCGCTGGCAGCAGCTAGATGCCGAGTCATGGGCAGTGAAGGGCTGCGTCAGAGAAACACCTAGGTTGGGATAGCTTAGAAACAGCCAGCTATCAGCGTTCTGTTCATTCCTTCATGCAAAACGTGTCTGCATTTCCGCCGAACCCAGAGCACACAAAACGTACAGTGTTTCGACCCCGCCTTCAGGGAACTCGCACGTGATGCAATTTACCCCAGGCGGCCACTGGACTTTCAGTGTAGCCTGAAAAATTTCGGGCTCTCCCTTGAAAGCCAGGTATTCTGGAGATACATTGTACAAACCGGCCTCACTAACCCATGACTTGCTCATCCTTTCACCACAATCACGACCCCCTGTATCACAAAGTTTACTCACTAAAGGGTGTAGTTGGTCAGCTGAACGTCCAGTAGGGAGTCAGAAACTGCAGCATAAGGCGCTGTGCCCTCGACTTAGAAACTGAAGCGTGATGGGAAGTTTATTTACCACACTGGAATGACGACACGCGGCCTCAAGGTTAACTGAGGAACAGTGTAGTGGCCTATCTTTTCTTCATTGCAGAATTGCCTTTGTGAGGACAAGTGATTCCCCCCCCCAACCCCGTGAGGCATACGTGGCCTTTCACTCCCTGCTAGGTGCTCATCCCTCAGCAATCGTCGGTGAGTAAGCCAAACATATAGGAGGACTGGCCCCAAGCTAAGGTACTGTTTTGTTCGTCACACAGATAGGCAGGCACCAGGTTCCAGGCAGCGTTTGTCAAAGCGGTGCTTTAAGTGTAGGAAGCATTTCTGGTGTCTTAGGACAAACAGGTCTGCACTGGGATCCAAGATGTACACGATGGACCGCCCGTCGCTTCTAGAAGCTGAGAGAAGTGTTCGGCTGAGGACAACCATATGCCGAAACAAGGGCAGTAAAGATCTTCTTTTGCTAAACGTCTAGCATGTGGTAAGTGAAACAACTCAAGTATCTCCCTTCTAACGCACCTTGGGAGTACAAACTAGAGAGAGACACAGCAGGGTGAATGCTCTGTGTGGTCCCTCTTGAAAGTAAGGCTGCGAGTGAAACTTTGTTTTCCTCACCGGCATTTACAGAGCCGCAGGCTCAATTCTCCCCAAGAAACACTGTTGCTGCACAGCTTCTCTTCATAACACAATTGCCATCGTGATGATGTGAGTTTCTAGGCAAGAAACTTGGAGGTTGCCATCCCTTGGTAGATGGTCATCCTTCAGTAGTCTTCAGGGAATAGGCCCACCACATGGGGCCTCTAGCCTCAAGCTAACGTCCAGGTGTTCTCATGACAGACTTAGGGAAGCAACAGATTGCATAGAGCCTTAGTCCCCGTGGTTCGTGAACTCTAGGAAGCATATCAGCTCCCTTTTGGACTCACTTGTCAGCGCTAGGTTCCGAAACGTACTGAGAAAGGACTGCCTGTGTCTTCGTGGAGCCTTGAGCCATCTACCGTCGGGAACGGCTAGATGCCGACTGATGGGCAGTGAAGGGCTTCGTTGTTTAGACACCTGGATTGCGATAGCTTGAAAGCAACCCAGTTATCAACGTTCCATGCCTTCCTTCATGCAAAGGGTGTCTGCGCTCTGGAGGAACCGTGAGCTGCAGTAGAAAATACAATTAGCCTACCACTGCTCCTGGGAGCTGTTCCACGACGTCCGTCTACCTCAAGCGGCAACTACACTTTAAGTCCGGCTTCAAAACCTACAGGGTTTTCCCGAACTGGTAGATAGTCTAGAGAAGTACTGTCACCTAGGCCTAACTAAGCCCTCACCTTGATATCCTTACACCACAGTCAGGACTCCCAGCATGGCAATGGTTACTAGGGTCACGAGCCACTGTGTCCACGGGATGTACAAGAGAGAGTCCGATGCGACTTGTTAATACGCTGCTTTGTCCTGCTGGAAATTGAGGCTTCCTGGGAAAGTTGATCTTCCTCATTGCAAAGTAGAGAGTTTGCGGCCCCAGGATTACCTGGTAAACACTGTTGTTGCCCATCTTCTCTTTGCTGCACAGTCGTCTTTGGGAGGACTAGTTATCTTCCACGAAAGAACACTTGGCTTTCAATTCCTGCCACGTCCTCATCCCTCCAAAATTGTTCGTGTTACGCCCACAACCCTGGACGACTCGCCTCAGGCCAACGTTCTACTTCTCTCGTCACAGACATAGGCGGGCCGCAGGCTCACGGCAGCGTTTGTCAAAGCGGTGCTTTAAATCTAGGAAGCGTTTCTGGCGTCTTAGGACACGGGGGTCTGCACTAGGATCCAAGATGTAAACGACGGACTGCCCGTCCTTTCTGGGCCTTGTGAGCGAAGCTCAGTTGAGGGCAACTATAGGCCGAAAGAAGGGCTGTGAAGGGCGTCTGTGGTTCAAATGCTAGGATGCGGCAAGTTGAAACGACTGTAGTATCTCCGTGCTATGCGCACCTTGGACGTGCCATGGAGAGACGGAAACAACAGGGTGCATGCTCTGCGGTCCATTTTGAAACTAAGGCTTGAAGGGAAACTTTATTTTCCTCATTGGGATTTAGAGAGCTGCGGGCTCAGTTCTCCCTGGGAAACAGTGTTGTTGCACAGTTGCCTTTGTGATGACAAGTGAATTTCCTGGAAGGAAATTGGATGTTGCCGTTCCTCGGTAAGTGCTCTTACTTCGGTTGTCCTCAGGGAAGGGGAGAACCACACGGGGCCTCTGGCCTTACGCTACTGTTCAGGTTTTCTCATGAACGAGGTAGGCATGCAACAGACCCCATGCAGCCTTAGTCCCTGGGTTTCTTGAACCCTAGGAAGCATATCAGGTCTCTCTTGAGTCGCCGGTCTGCAATAGGATCCGAAACGGATAAAAGGGCCTCCTGTGTCTTCAGGGAGTTGTGAGCAATGCACCGCTGGCAGCAGCTAGATGCCGAGTCATGGGCAGTGAAGGGCTGCGTCAGAGAAACACCTAGGTTGGGATAGCTTAGAAACAGCCAGCTATCAGCGTTCTGTTCATTCCTTTATGCAAAACGTGTCTGCATTTCCGCCGAACCCAGAGCACACAAAACGTACAGTGTTTCGACCCCGCCTTCAGGGAACTCGCACGTGATGCAATTTACCCCAGGCGGCCACTGGACTTTCAGTGTAGCCTGAAAAATTTTGGGCTCTCCCTTGAAAGCCAGGTATTCTGGAGATACATTGTACAAACCGGCCTCACTAACCCATGACTTGCTCATCCTTTCACCACAATCACGACCCCCTGTATCACAAAGTTTACTCACTAAAGGGTGTAGTTGGTCAGCTGAACGTCCAGTAGGGAGTCAGAAACTGCAGCATAAGGCGCTGTGCCCTCGACTTAGAAACTGAAGCGTGATGGGAAGTTTATTTACCACACTGGAATGACGACACGCGGCCTCAAGGTTAACTGAGGAACAGTGTAGTGGCCTATCTTTTCTTCATTGCAGAATTGCCTTTGTGAGGACAAGTGATTCCCCCCCCCCCAAACCCCGTGAGGCATACGTGGCCTTTCACTCCCTGCTAGGTGCTCATCCCTCAGCAATCGTCGGTGAGTAAGCCAAACATATAGGAGGACTGGCCCCAAGCTAAGGTACTGTTTTGTTCGTCACACAGATAGGCAGGCAACAGGTTCCAGGCAGCGTTTGTCAAAGCGGTGCTTTAAGTGTAGGAAGCATTTCTGGTGTCTTAGGACAAACAGGTCTGCACTGGGATCCAAGATGTACACGATGGACCGCCCGTCGCTTCTAGAAGCTGAGAGAAGTGTTCGGCTGAGGACAACCATATGCCGAAACAAGGGCAGTAAAGATCTTCTTTTGCTAAACATCTAGCATGTGGTAAGTGAAACAACTCAAGTATCTCCCTTCTAACGCACCTTGGGAGTACAAACTAGAGAGAGACACAGCAGGGTGAATGCTCTGTGTGGTCCCTCTTGAAAGTAAGGCTGCGAGTGAAACTTTGTTTTCCTCACCGGCATTTACAGAGCCGCAGGCTCAATTCTCCCCAAGAAACACTGTTGCTGCACAGCTTCTCTTCATAACACAATTGCCATCGTGATGATGTGAGTTTCTAGGCAAGAAACTTGGAGGTTGCCATCCCTTGGTAGATGGTCATCCTTCAGTAGTCTTCAGGGAATGGGCCCACCACATGGGGCCTCTAGCCTCAAGCTAACGTCCAGGTGTTCTCATGACAGACTTAGGGAAGCAACAGATTGCATAGAGCCTTAGTCCCCGTGGTTCGTGAACTCTAGGAAGCATATCAGCTCCCTTTTGGACTCACTTGTCAGCGCTAGGTTCCGAAACGTACTGAGAAAGGACTGCCTGTGTCTTCGTGGAGCCTTGAGCCATCTACCGTCGGGAACGGCTAGATGCCGACTGATGGGCAGTGAAGGGCTTCGTTGTTTAGACACCTGGATTGCGATAGCTTGAAAGCAACCCAGTTATCAACGTTCCATGCCTTCCTTCATGCAAAGGGTGTCTGCGCTCTGGAGGAACCGTGAGCTGCAGTAGAAAATACAATTAGCCTACCACTGCTCCTGGGAGCTGTTCCACGACGTCCGTCTACCTCAAGCGGCAACTACACTTTAAGTCCGGCTTCAAAACCTACAGGGTTTTCCCGAACTGGTAGATAGTCTAGAGAAGTACTGTCACCTAGGCCTAACTAAGCCCTCACCTTGATATCCTTACACCACAGTCAGGACTCCCAGCATGGCAATGGTTACTAGGGTCACGAGCCACTGTGTCCACGGGATGTACAAGAGAGAGTCCGATGCGACTTGTTAATACGCTGCTTTGTCCTGCTGGAAATTGAGGCTTCCTGGGAAAGTTGATTTTCCTCATTGCAAAGTAGAGAGTTTGCGGCCCCAGGATTACCTGGTAAACACTGTTGTTGCCCATCTTCTCTTTGCTGCACAGTCGTCTTTGGGAGGACTAGTTATCTTCCACGAAAGAACACTTGGCTTTCAATTCCTGCCACGTCCTCATCCCTCCAAAATTGTTCGTGTTACGCCCACAACCCTGGACGACTCGCCTCAGGCCAACGTTCTACTTCTCTCGTCACAGACATAGGCGGGCCGCAGGCTCACGGCAGCGTTTGTCAAAGCGGTGCTTTAAATCTAGGAAGCGTTTCTGGCGTCTTAGGACACGGGGGTCTGCACTAGGATCCAAGATGTAAACGACGGACTGCCCGTCCTTTCTGGGCCTTGTGAGCGAAGCTCAGTTGAGGGCAACTATAGGCCGAAAGAAGGGCTGTGAAGGGCGTCTGTGGTTCAAATGCTAGGATGCGGCAAGTTGAAACGACTGTAGTATCTCCGTGCTATGCGCACCTTGGACGTGCCATGGAGAGACGGAAACAACAGGGTGCATGCTCTGCGGTCCATTTTGAAACTAAGGCTTGAAGGGAAACTTTATTTTCCTCATTGGGATTTAGAGAGCTGCGGGCTCAGTTCTCCCTGGGAAACAGTGTTGTTGCACAGTTGCCTTTGTGATGACAAGTGAATTTCCTGGAAGGAAATTGGATGTTGCCGTTCCTCGGTAAGTGCTCTTACTTCGGTTGTCCTCAGGGAAGGGGAGAACCACACGGGGCCTCTGGCCTTAAGCTACTGTTCAGGTTTTCTCATGAACGAGGTAGGCATGCAACAGACCCCATGCAGCCTTAGTCCCTGGGTTTCTTGAACCCTAGGAAGCATATCAGGTCTCTCTTGAGTCGCCGGTCTGCAATAGGATCCGAAACGGATAAAAGGGCCTCCTGTGTCTTCAGGGAGTTGTGAGCAATGCACCGCTGGCAGCAGCTAGATGCCGAGTCATGGGCAGTGAAGGGCTGCGTCAGAGAAACACCTAGGTTGGGATAGCTTAGAAACAGCCAGCTATCAGCGTTCTGTTCATTCCTTCATGCAAAACGTGTCTGCATTTCCGCCGAACCCAGAGCACACAAAACGTACAGTGTTTCGACCCCGCCTTCAGGGAACTCGCACGTGATGCAATTTACCCCAGGCGGCCACTGGACTTTCAGTGTAGCCTGAAAAATTTCGGGCTCTCCCTTGAAAGCCAGGTATTCTGGAGATACATTGTACAAACCGGCCTCACTAACCCATGACTTGCTCATCCTTTCACCACAATCACGACCCCCTGTATCACAAAGTTTACTCACTAAAGGGTGTAGTTGGTCAGCTGAACGTCCAGTAGGGAGTCAGAAACTGCAGCATAAGGCGCTGTGCCCTCGACTTAGAAACTGAAGCGTGATGGGAAGTTTATTTACCACACTGGAATGACGACACGCGGCCTCAAGGTTAACTGAGGAACAGTGTAGTGGCCTATCTTTTCTTCATTGCAGAATTGCCTTTGTGAGGACAAGTGATTCCCCCCCCCAACCCCGTGAGGCATACGTGGCCTTTCACTCCCTGCTAGGTGCTCATCCCTCAGCAATCGTCGGTGAGTAAGCCAAACATATAGGAGGACTGGTCCCAAGCTAAGGTACTGTTTTGTTCGTCACACAGAGAGGCAGGCACCAGGTTCCAGGCAGCGTTTGTCAAAGCGGTGCTTTAAGTGTAGGAAGCATTTCTGGTGTCTTAGGACAAACAGGTCTGCACTGGGATCCAAGATGTACACGATGGACCGCCCGTCGCTTCTGGGAGCTGAGAGAAGTGTTCGGCTGAGGACAACCATATGCCGAAACAAGGGCAGTAAAGATCTTCTTTTGCTAAACATCTAGCATGTGGTAAGTGAAACAACTCAAGTATCTCCCTTCTAACGCACCTTGGGAGTACAAACTAGAGAGAGACACAGCAGGGTGAATGCTCTGTGTGGTCCCTCTTGAAAGTAAGGCTGCGAGTGAAACTTTGTTTTCCTCACCGGCATTTACAGAGCCGCAGGCTCAATTCTCCCCAAGAAACACTGTTGCTGCACAGCTTCTCTTCATAACACAATTGCCATCGTGATGATGTGAGTTTCTAGGCAAGAAACTTGGAGGTTGCCATCCCTTGGTAGATGGTCATCCTTCAGTAGTCTTCAGGGAATAGGCCCACCACATGGGGCCTCTAGCCTCAAGCTAACGTCCAGGTGTTCTCATGACAGACTTAGGGAAGCAACAGATTGCATAGAGCCTTAGTCCCCGTGGTTCGTGAACTCTAGGAAGCATATCAGCTCCCTTTTGGACTCACTTGTCAGCGCTAGGTTCCGAAACGTACTGAGAAAGGACTGCCTGTGTCTTCGTGGAGCCTTGAGCCATCTACCGTCGGGAACGGCTAGATGCCGACTGATGGGCAGTGAAGGGCTTCGTTGTTTAGACACCTGGATTGCGATAGCTTGAAAGCAACCCAGTTATCAACGTTCCATGCCTTCCTTCATGCAAAGGGTGTCTGCGCTCTGGAGGAACCGTGAGCTGCAGTAGAAAATACAATTAGCCTACCACTGCTCCTGGGAGCTGTTCCACGACGTCCGTCTACCTCAAGCGGCAACTACACTTTAAGTCCGGCTTCAAAACCTACAGGGTTTTCCCGAACTGGTAGATAGTCTAGAGAAGTACTGTCACCTAGGCCTAACTAAGCCCTCACCTTGATATCCTTACACCACAGTCAGGACTCCCAGCATGGCAATGGTTACTAGGGTCACGAGCCACTGTGTCCACGGGATGTACAAGAGAGAGTCCGATGCGACTTGTTAATACGCTGCTTTGTCCTGCTGGAAATTGAGGCTTCCTGGGAAAGTTGATCTTCCTCATTGCAAAGTAGAGAGTTTGCGGCCCCAGGATTACCTGGTAAACACTGTTGTTGCCCATCTTCTCTTTGCTGCACAGTCGTCTTTGGGAGGACTAGTTATCTTCCACGAAAGAACACTTGGCTTTCAATTCCTGCCACGTCCTCATCCCTCCAAAATTGTTCGTGTTACGCCCACAACCCTGGACGACTCGCCTCAGGCCAACGTTCTACTTCTCTCGTCACAGACATAGGCGGGCCGCAGGCTCACGGCAGCGTTTGTCAAAGCGGTGCTTTAAATCTAGGAAGCGTTTCTGGCGTCTTAGGACACGGGGGTCTGCACTAGGATCCAAGATGTAAACGACGGACTGCCCGTCCTTTCTGGGCCTTGTGAGCGAAGCTCAGTTGAGGGCAACTATAGGCCGAAAGAAGGGCTGTGAAGGGCGTCTGTGGTTCAAATGCTAGGATGCGGCAAGTTGAAACGACTGTAGTATCTCCGTGCTATGCGCACCTTGGACGTGCCATGGAGAGACGGAAACAACAGGGTGCATGCTCTGCGGTCCATTTTGAAACTAAGGCTTGAAGGGAAACTTTATTTTCCTCATTGGGATTTAGAGAGCTGCGGGCTCAGTTCTCCCTGGGAAACAGTGTTGTTGCACAGTTGCCTTTGTGATGACAAGTGAATTTCCTGGAAGGAAATTGGATGTTGCCGTTCCTCGGTAAGTGCTCTTACTTCGGTTGTCCTCAGGGAAGGGGAGAACCACACGGGGCCTCTGGCCTTAAGCTACTGTTCAGGTTTTCTCATGAACGAGGTAGGCATGCAACAGACCCCATGCAGCCTTAGTTCCTGGGTTTCTTGAACCCTAGGAAGCATATCAGGTCTCTCTTGAGTCGCCGGTCTGCAATAGGATCCGAAACGGATAAAAGGGCCTCCTGTGTCTTCAGGGAGTTGTGAGCAATGCACCGCTGGCAGCAGCTAGATGCCGAGTCATGGGCAGTGAAGGGCTGCGTCAGAGAAACACCTAGGTTGGGATAGCTTAGAAACAGCCAGCTATCAGCGTTCTGTTCATTCCTTCATGCAAAACGTGTCTGCATTTCCGCCGAACCCAGCGCACACAAAACGTACAGTGTTTCGACCCCGCCTTCAGGGAACTCGCACGTGATGCAATTTACCCCAGGCGGCCACTGGACTTTCAGTGTAGCCTGAAAAATTTCGGGCTCTCCCTTGAAAGCCAGGTATTCTGGAGATACATTGTACAAACCGGCCTCACTAACCCATGACTTGCTCATCCTTTCACCACAATCACGACCCCCTGTATCACAAAGTTTACTCACTAAAGGGTGTAGTTGGTCAGCTGAACGTCCAGTAGGGAGTCAGAAACTGCAGCATAAGGCGCTGTGCCCTCGACTTAGAAACTGAAGCGTGATGGGAAGTTTATTTACCACACTGGAATGACGACACGCGGCCTCAAGGTTAACTGAGGAACAGTGTAGTGGCCTATCTTTTCTTCATTGCAGAATTGCCTTTGTGAGGACAAGTGATTCCCCCCCCCAACCCCGTGAGGCATACGTGGCCTTTCACTCCCTGCTAGGTGCTCATCCCTCAGCAATCGTCGGTGAGTAAGCCAAACATATAGGAGGACTGGTCCCAAGTTAAGGTACTGTTTTGTTCGTCACACAGAGAGGCAGGCACCAGGTTCCAGGCAGCGTTTGTCAAAGCGGTGCTTTAAGTGTAGGAAGCATTTCTGGTGTCTTAGGACAAACAGGTCTGCACTGGGATCCAAGATGTACACGATGGACCGCCCGTCGCTTCTGGGAGCTGAGAGAAGTGTTCGGCTGAGGACAACCATATGCCGAAACAAGGGCAGTAAAGATCTTCTTTTGCTAAACATCTAGCATGTGGTAAGTGAAACAACTCAAGTATCTCCCTTCTAACGCACCTTGGGAGTACAAACTAGAGAGAGACACAGCAGGGTGAATGCTCTGTGTGGTCCCTCTTGAAAGTAAGGCTGCGAGTGAAACTTTGTTTTCCTCACCGGCATTTACAGAGCCGCAGGCTCAATTCTCCCCAAGAAACACTGTTGCTGCACAGCTTCTCTTCATAACACAATTGCCATCGTGATGATGTGAGTTTCTAGGCAAGAAACTTGGAGGTTGCCATCCCTTGGTAGATGGTCATCCTTCAGTAGTCTTCAGGGAATGGGCCCACCACATGGGGCCTCTAGCCTCAAGCTAACATCCAGGTGTTCTCATGACAGACATAGGGAAGCAACAGATTGCATAGAGCCTTAGTCCCCGTGGTTCGTGAACTCTAGGAAGCATATCAGCTCCCTTTTGGACTCACTTGTCAGCGCTAGGTTCCGAAACGTACTGAGAAAGGACTGCCTGTGTCTTCATGGAGCCTTGAGCCATCTACCGTCGGGAACGGCTAGATGCCGACTGATGGGCAGTGAAGGGCTTCGTTGTTTAGACACCTGGATTGCGATAGCTTGAAAGCAACCCAGTTATCAACGTTCCATGCCTTCCTTCATGCAAAGGGTGTCTGCACTCTGGAGGAACCGTGAGCTGCAGTAGAAAATACAATTAGCCTACCACTGCTCCTGGGAGCTGTTCCACGACGTCCGTCTACCTCAAGCGGCAACTACACTTTAAGTCCGGCTTCAAAACCTACAGGGTTTTCCCGAACTGGTAGATAGTCTAGAGAAGTACTGTCACCTAGACCTAACTAAGCCCTCACCTTGATATCCTTACACCACAGTCAGGACTCCCAGCATGGCAATGGTTACTAGGGTCACGAGCCACTGTGTCCACGGGATGTACAAGAGAGAGTCCGATGCGACTTGTTAATACGCTGCTTTGTCCTGCTGGAAATTGAGGCTTCCTGGGAAAGTTGATTTTCCTCATTGCAAAGTAGAGAGTTTGCGGCCCCAGGATTACCTGGTAAACACTGTTGTTGCCCATCTTCTCTTTGCTGCACAGTCGTCTTTGGGAGGACTAGTTATCTTCCACGAAAGAACACTTGGCTTTCAATTCCTGCCACGTCCGCATCCCTCCAAAATTGTTCGTGTTACGCCCACAACCCTGGACGACTCGCCTCAGGCCAACGTTCTACTTCTCTCGTCACAGACATAGGCGGGCCGCAGGCTCACGGCAGCGTTTGTCAAAGCGGTGCTTTAAATCTAGGAAGCGTTTCTGGCGTCTTAGGACACGGGGGTCTGCACTAGGATCCAAGATGTAAACGACGGACTGCCCGTCCTTTCTGGGCCTTGTGAGCGAAGCTCAGTTGAGGGCAACTATAGGCCGAAAGAAGGGCTGTGAAGGGCGTCTGTGGTTCAAATGCTAGGATGCGGCAAGTTGAAACGACTGTAGTATCTCCGTGCTATGCGCACCTTGGACGTGCCATGGAGAGACGGAAACAACAGGGTGCGTGCTCTGCGGTCCATTTTGAAACTAAGGCTTGAAGGGAAACTTTATTTTCCTCATTGGGATTTAGAGAGCTGCGGGCTCAGTTCTCCCTGGGAAACAGTGTTGTTGCACAGTTGCCTTTGTGATGACAAGTGAATTTCCTGGAAGGAAATTGGATGTTGCCGTTCCTCGGTAAGTGCTCTTACTTCGGTTGTCCTCAGGGAAGGGGAGAACCACACGGGGCCTCTGGCCTTAAGCTACTGTTCAGGTTTTCTCATGAACGAGGTAGGCATGCAACAGACCCCATGCAGCCTTAGTCCCTGGGTTTCTTGAACCCTAGGAAGCATATCAGGTCTCTCTTGAGTCGCCGGTCTGCAATAGGATCCGAAACGGATAAAAGGGCCTCCTGTGTCTTCAGGGAGTTGTGAGCAATGCACCGCTGGCAGCAGCTAGATGCCGAGTCATGGGCAGTGAAGGGCTGCGTCAGAGAAACACCTAGGTTGGGATAGCTTAGAAACAGCCAGCTATCAGCGTTCTGTTCATTCCTTCATGCAAAACGTGTCTGCATTTCCGCCGAACCCAGAGCACACAAAACGTACAGTGTTTCGACCCCGCCTTCAGGGAACTCGCACGTGATGCAATTTACCCCAGGCGGCCAATGGACTTTCAGTGTAGCCTGAAAAATTTCGGGCTCTCCCTTGAAAGCCAGGTATTCTGGAGATACATTGTACAAACCGGCCTCACTAACCCATGACTTGCTCATCCTTTCACCACAATCACGACCCCCTGTATCACAAAGTTTACTCACTAAAGGGTGTAGTTGGTCAGCTGAACGTCCAGTAGGGAGTCAGAAACTGCAGCATAAGGCGCTGTGCCCTCGACTTAGAAACTGAAGCGTGATGGGAAGTTTATTTACCACACTGGAATGACGACACGCGGCCTCAAGGTTAACTGAGGAACAGTGTAGTGGCCTATCTTTTCTTCATTGCAGAATTGCCTTTGTGAGGACAAGTGATTCCCCCCCCCCAACCCCGTGAGGCATACGTGGCCTTTCACTCCCTGCTAGGTGCTCATCCCTCAGCAATCGTCGGTGAGTAAGCCAAACATATAGGAGGACTGGTCCCAAGCTAAGGTACTGTTTTGTTCGTCACACAGAGAGGCAGGCACCAGGTTCCAGGCAGCGTTTGTCAAAGCGGTGCTTTAAGTGTAGGAAGCATTTCTGGTGTCTTAGGACAAACAGGTCTGCACTGGGATCCAAGATGTACACGATGGACCGCCCGTCGCTTCTGGGAGCTGAGAGAAGTGTTCGGCTGAGGACAACCATATGCCGAAACAAGGGCAGTAAAGATCTTCTTTTGCTAAACATCTAGCATGTGGTAAGTGAAACAACTCAAGTATCTCCCTTCTAACGCACCTTGGGAGTACAAACTAGAGAGAGACACAGCAGGGTGAATGCTCTGTGTGGTCCCTCTTGAAAGTAAGGCTGCGAGTGAAACTTTGTTTTCCTCACTGGCATTTACAGAGCCGCAGGCTCAATTCTCCCCAAGAAACACTGTTGCTGCACAGCTTCTCTTCATAACACAATTGCCATCGTGATGATGTGAGTTTCTAGGCAAGAAACTTGGAGGTTGCCATCCCTTGGTAGATGGTCATCCTTCAGTAGTCTTCAGGGAATGGGCCCACCACATGGGGCCTCTAGCCTCAAGCTAACATCCAGGTGTTCTCATGACAGACGTAGGGAAGCAACAGATTGCATAGAGCCTTAGTCCCCGTGGTTCGTGAACTCTAGGAAGCATATCAGCTCCCTTTTGGACTCACTTGTCAGCGCTAGGTTCCGAAACGTACTGAGAAAGGACTGCCTGTGTCTTCGTGGAGCCTTGAGCCATCTACCTTCGGGAACGGCTAGATGCCGACTGATGGGCAGTGAAGGGCTTCGTTGTTTAGACACCTGGATTGCGATAGCTTGAAAGCAACCCAGTTATCAACGTTCCATGCCTTCCTTCATGCAAAGGGTGTCTGCGCTCTGGAGGAACCGTGAGCTGCAGTAGAAAATACAATTAGCCTACCACTGCTCCTGGGAGCTGTTCCACGACGTCCGTCTACCTCAAGCGGCAACTACACTTTAAGTCCGGCTTCAAAACCTACAGGGTTTTCCCGAACTGGTAGATAGTCTAGAGAAGTACTGTCACCTAGGCCTAACTAAGCCCTCACCTTGATATCCTTACACCACAGTCAGGACTCCCAGCATGGCAATGGTTACTAGGGTCACGAGCCACTGTGTCCACGGGATGTACAAGAGAGAGTCCGATGCGACTTGTTAATACGCTGCTTTGTCCTGCTGGAAATTGAGGCTTCCTGGGAAAGTTGATTTTCCTCATTGCAAAGTAGAGAGTTTGCGGCCCCAGGATTACCTGGTAAACACTGTTGTTGCCCATCTTCTCTTTGCTGCACAGTCGTCTTTGGGAGGACTAGTTATCTTCCACGAAAGAACACTTGGCTTTCAATTCCTGCCACGTCCTCATCCCTCCAAAATTGTTCGTGTTACGCCCACAACCCTGGACGACTCGCCTCAGGCCAACGTTCTACTTCTCTCGTCACAGACATAGGCGGGCCGCAGGCTCACGGCAGCGTTTGTCAAAGCGGTGCTTTAAATCTAGGAAGCGTTTCTGGCGTCTTAGGACACGGGGGTCTGCACTAGGATCCAAGATGTAAACGACGGACTGCCCGTCCTTTCTGGGCCTTGTGAGCGAAGCTCAGTTGAGGGCAACTATAGGCCGAAAGAAGGGCTGTGAAGGGCGTCTGTGGTTCAAATGCTAGGATGCGGCAAGTTGAAACGACTGTAGTATCTCCGTGCTATGCGCACCTTGGACGTGCCATGGAGAGACGGAAACAACAGGGTGCATGCTCTGCGGTCCATTTTGAAACTAAGGCTTGAAGGGAAACTTTATTTTCCTCATTGGGATTTAGAGAGCTGCGGGCTCAGTTCTCCCTGGGAAACAGTGTTGTTGCACAGTTGCCTTTGTGATGACAAGTGAATTTCCTGGAAGGAAAATGGATGTTGCCGTTCCTCGGTAAGTGCTCTTACTTCGGTTGTCCTCAGGGAAGGGGAGAACCACACGGGGCCTCTGGCCTTAAGCTACTGTTCAGGTTTTCTCATGAACGAGGTAGGCATGCAACAGACCCCATGCAGCCTTAGTCCCTGGGTTTCTTGAACCCTAGGAAGCATATCAGGTCTCTCTTGAGTCGCCGGTCTGCAATAGGATCCGAAACGGATAAAAGGGCCTCCTGTGTCTTCAGGGAGTTGTGAGCAATGCACCGCTGGCAGCAGCTAGATGCCGAGTCATGGGCAGTGAAGGGCTGCGTCAGAGAAACACCTAGGTTGGGATAGCTTAGAAACAGCCAGCTATCAGCGTTCTGTTCATTCCTTCATGCAAAACGTGTCTGCATTTCCGCCGAACCCAGAGCACACAAAACGTACAGTGTTTCGACCCCGCCTTCAGGGAACTCGCACGTGATGCAATTTACCCCAGGCGGCCAATGGACTTTCAGTGTAGCCTGAAAAATTTCGGGCTCTCCCTTGAAAGCCAGGTATTCTGGAGATACATTGTACAAACCGGCCTCACTAACCCATGACTTGCTCATCCTTTCACCACAATCACGACCCCCTGTATCACAAAGTTTACTCACTAAAGGGTGTAGTTGGTCAGCTGAACGTCCAGTAGGGAGTCAGAAACTGCAGCATAAGGCGCTGTGCCCTCGACTTAGAAACTGAAGCGTGATGGGAAGTTTATTTACCACACTGGAATGACGACACGCGGCCTCAAGGTTAACTGAGGAACAGTGTAGTGGCCTATCTTTTCTTCATTGCAGAATTGCCTTTGTGAGGACAAGTGATTCCCCCCCCCCCAAACCCCGTGAGGCATACGTGGCCTTTCACTCCCTGCTAGGTGCTCATCCCTCAGCAATCGTCGGTGAGTAAGCCAAACATATAGGAGGACTGGCCCCAAGCTAAGGTACTGTTTTGTTCGTCACACAGATAGGCAGGCAACAGGTTCCAGGCAGCGTTTGTCAAAGCGGTGCTTTAAGTGTAGGAAGCATTTCTGGTGTCTTAGGACAAACAGGTCTGCACTGGGATCCAAGATGTACACGATGGACCGCCCGTCGCTTCTAGAAGCTGAGAGAAGTGTTCGGCTGAGGACAACCATATGCCGAAACAAGGGCAGTAAAGATCTTCTTTTGCTAAACATCTAGCATGTGGTAAGTGAAACAACTCAAGTATCTCCCTTCTAACGCACCTTGGGAGTACAAACTAGAGAGAGACACAGCAGGGTGAATGCTCTGTGTGGTCCCTCTTGAAAGTAAGGCTGCGAGTGAAACTTTGTTTTCCTCACCGGCATTTACAGAGCCGCAGGCTCAATTCTCCCCAAGAAACACTGTTGCTGCACAGCTTCTCTTCATAACACAATTGCCATCGTGATGATGTGAGTTTCTAGGCAAGAAACTTGGAGGTTGCCATCCCTTGGTAGATGGTCATCCTTCAGTAGTCTTCAGGGAATGGGCCCACCACATGGGGCCTCTAGCCTCAAGCTAACGTCCAGGTGTTCTCATGACAGACTTAGGGAAGCAACAGATTGCATAGAGCCTTAGTCCCCGTGGTTCGTGAACTCTAGGAAGCATATCAGCTCCCTTTTGGACTCACTTGTCAGCGCTAGGTTCCGAAACGTACTGAGAAAGGACTGCCTGTGTCTTCGTGGAGCCTTGAGCCATCTACCGTCGGGAACGGCTAGATGCCGACTGATGGGCAGTGAAGGGCTTCGTTGTTTAGACACCTGGATTGCGATAGCTTGAAAGCAACCCAGTTATCAACGTTCCATGCCTTCCTTCATGCAAAGGGTGTCTGCGCTCTGGAGGAACCGTGAGCTGCAGTAGAAAATACAATTAGCCTACCACTGCTCCTGGGAGCTGTTCCACGACGTCCGTCTACCTCAAGCGGCAACTACACTTTAAGTCCGGCTTCAAAACCTACAGGGTTTTCCCGAACTGGTAGATAGTCTAGAGAAGTACTGTCACCTAGGCCTAACTAAGCCCTCACCTTGATATCCTTACACCACAGTCAGGACTCCCAGCATGGCAATGGTTACTAGGGTCACGAGCCACTGTGTCCACGGGATGTACAAGAGAGAGTCCGATGCGACTTGTTAATACGCTGCTTTGTCCTGCTGGAAATTGAGGCTTCCTGGGAAAGTTGATTTTCCTCATTGCAAAGTAGAGAGTTTGCGGCCCCAGGATTACCTGGTAAACACTGTTGTTGCCCATCTTCTCTTTGCTGCACAGTCGTCTTTGGGAGGACTAGTTATCTTCCACGAAAGAACACTTGGCTTTCAATTCCTGCCACGTCCTCATCCCTCCAAAATTGTTCGTGTTACGCCCACAACCCTGGACGACTCGCCTCAGGCCAACGTTCTACTTCTCTCGTCACAGACATAGGCGGGCCGCAGGCTCACGGCAGCGTTTGTCAAAGCGGTGCTTTAAATCTAGGAAGCGTTTCTGGCGTCTTAGGACACGGGGGTCTGCACTAGGATCCAAGATGTAAACGACGGACTGCCCGTCCTTTCTGGGCCTTGTGAGCGAAGCTCAGTTGAGGGCAACTATAGGCCGAAAGAAGGGCTGTGAAGGGCGTCTGTGGTTCAAATGCTAGGATGCGGCAAGTTGAAACGACTGTAGTATCTCCGTGCTATGCGCACCTTGGACGTGCCATGGAGAGACGGAAACAACAGGGTGCATGCTCTGCGGTCCATTTTGAAACTAAGGCTTGAAGGGAAACTTTATTTTCCTCATTGGGATTTAGAGAGCTGCGGGCTCAGTTCTCCCTGGGAAACAGTGTTGTTGCACAGTTGCCTTTGTGATGACAAGTGAATTTCCTGGAAGGAAATTGGATGTTGCCGTTCCTCGGTAAGTGCTCTTACTTCGGTTGTCCTCAGGGAAGGGGAGAACCACACGGGGCCTCTGGCCTTAAGCTACTGTTCAGGTTTTCTCATGAACGAGGTAGGCATGCAACAGACCCCATGCAGCCTTAGTCCCTGGGTTTCTTGAACCCTAGGAAGCATATCAGGTCTCTCTTGAGTCGCCGGTCTGCAATAGGATCCGAAACGGATAAAAGGGCCTCCTGTGTCTTCAGGGAGTTGTGAGCAATGCACCGCTGGCAGCAGCTAGATGCCGAGTCATGGGCAGTGAAGGGCTGCGTCAGAGAAACACCTAGGTTGGGATAGCTTAGAAACAGCCAGCTATCAGCGTTCTGTTCATTCCTTCATGCAAAACGTGTCTGCATTTCCGCCGAACCCAGAGCACACAAAACGTACAGTGTTTCGACCCCGCCTTCAGGGAACTCGCACGTGATGCAATTTACCCCAGGCGGCCAATGGACTTTCAGTGTAGCCTGAAAAATTTCGGGCTCTCCCTTGAAAGCCAGGTATTCTGGAGATACATTGTACAAACCGGCCTCACTAACCCATGACTTGCTCATCCTTTCACCACAATCACGACCCCCTGTATCACAAAGTTTACTCACTAAAGGGTGTAGTTGGTCAGCTGAACGTCCAGTAGGGAGTCAGAAACTGCAGCATAAGGCGCTGTGCCCTCGACTTAGAAACTGAAGCGTGATGGGAAGTTTATTTACCACACTGGAATGACGACACGCGGCCTCAAGGTTAACTGAGGAACAGTGTAGTGGCCTATCTTTTCTTCATTGCAGAATTGCCTTTGTGAGGACAAGTGATTCCCCCCCCCCCAAACCCCGTGAGGCATACGTGGCCTTTCACTCCCTGCTAGGTGCTCATCCCTCAGCAATCGTCGGTGAGTAAGCCAAACATATAGGAGGACTGGCCCCAAGCTAAGGTACTGTTTTGTTCGTCACACAGATAGGCAGGCAACAGGTTCCAGGCAGCGTTTGTCAAAGCGGTGCTTTAAGTGTAGGAAGCATTTCTGGTGTCTTAGGACAAACAGGTCTGCACTGGGATCCAAGATGTACACGATGGACCGCCCGTCGCTTCTAGAAGCTGAGAGAAGTGTTCGGCTGAGGACAACCATATGCCGAAACAAGGGCAGTAAAGATCTTCTTTTGCTAAACATCTAGCATGTGGTAAGTGAAACAACTCAAGTATCTCCCTTCTAACGCACCTTGGGAGTACAAACTAGAGAGAGACACAGCAGGGTGAATGCTCTGTGTGGTCCCTCTTGAAAGTAAGGCTGCGAGTGAAACTTTGTTTTCCTCACCGGCATTTACAGAGCCGCAGGCTCAATTCTCCCCAAGAAACACTGTTGCTGCACAGCTTCTCTTCATAACACAATTGCCATCGTGATGATGTGAGTTTCTAGGCAAGAAACTTGGAGGTTGCCATCCCTTGGTAGATGGTCATCCTTCAGTAGTCTTCAGGGAATAGGCCCACCACATGGGGCCTCTAGCCTCAAGCTAACGTCCAGGTGTTCTCATGACAGACTTAGGGAAGCAACAGATTGCATAGAGCCTTAGTCCCCGTGGTTCGTGAACTCTAGGAAGCATATCAGCTCCCTTTTGGACTCACTTGTCAGCGCTAGGTTCCGAAACGTACTGAGAAAGGACTGCCTGTGTCTTCGTGGAGCCTTGAGCCATCTACCGTCGGGAACGGCTAGATGCCGACTGATGGGCAGTGAAGGGCTTCGTTGTTTAGACACCTGGATTGCGATAGCTTGAAAGCAACCCAGTTATCAACGTTCCATGCCTTCCTTCATGCAAAGGGTGTCTGCGCTCTGGAGGAACCGTGAGCTGCAGTAGAAAATACAATTAGCCTACCACTGCTCCTGGGAGCTGTTCCACGACGTCCGTCTACCTCAAGCGGCAACTACACTTTAAGTCCGGCTTCAAAACCTACAGGGTTTTCCCGAACTGGTAGATAGTCTAGAGAAGTACTGTCACCTAGGCCTAACTAAGCCCTCACCTTGATATCCTTACACCACAGTCAGGACTCCCAGCATGGCAATGGTTACTAGGGTCACGAGCCACTGTGTCCACGGGATGTACAAGAGAGAGTCCGATGCGACTTGTTAATACGCTGCTTTGTCCTGCTGGAAATTGAGGCTTCCTGGGAAAGTTGATTTTCCTCATTGCAAAGTAGAGAGTTTGCGGCCCCAGGATTACCTGGTAAACACTGTTGTTGCCCATCTTCTCTTTGCTGCACAGTCGTCTTTGGGAGGACTAGTTATCTTCCACGAAAGAACACTTGGCTTTCAATTCCTGCCACGTCCTCATCCCTCCAAAATTGTTCGTGTTACGCCCACAACCCTGGACGACTCGCCTCAGGCCAACGTTCTACTTCTCTCGTCACAGACATAGGCGGGCCGCAGGCTCACGGCAGCGTTTGTCAAAGCGGTGCTTTAAATCTAGGAAGCGTTTCTGGCGTCTTAGGACACGGGGGTCTGCACTAGGATCCAAGATGTAAACGACGGACTGCCCGTCCTTTCTGGGCCTTGTGAGCGAAGCTCAGTTGAGGGCAACTATAGGCCGAAAGAAGGGCTGTGAAGGGCGTCTGTGGTTCAAATGCTAGGATGCGGCAAGTTGAAACGACTGTAGTATCTCCGTGCTATGCGCACCTTGGACGTGCCATGGAGAGACGGAAACAACAGGGTGCATGCTCTGCGGTCCATTTTGAAACTAAGGCTTGAAGGGAAACTTTATTTTCCTCATTGGGATTTAGAGAGCTGCGGGCTCAGTTCTCCCTGGGAAACAGTGTTGTTGCACAGTTGCCTTTGTGATGACAAGTGAATTTCCTGGAAGGAAATTGGATGTTGCCGTTCCTCGGTAAGTGCTCTTACTTCGGTTGTCCTCAGGGAAGGGGAGAACCACACGGGGCCTCTGGCCTTAAGCTACTGTTCAGGTTTTCTCATGAACGAGGTAGGCATGCAACAGACCCCATGCAGCCTTAGTCCCTGGGTTTCTTGAACCCTAGGAAGCATATCAGGTCTCTCTTGAGTCGCCGGTCTGCAATAGGATCCGAAACGGATAAAAGGGCCTCCTGTGTCTTCAGGGAGTTGTGAGCAATGCACCGCTGGCAGCAGCTAGATGCCGAGTCATGGGCAGTGAAGGGCTGCGTCAGAGAAACACCTAGGTTGGGATAGCTTAGAAACAGCCAGCTATCAGCGTTCTGTTCATTCCTTCATGCAAAACGTGTCTGCATTTCCGCCGAACCCAGAGCACACAAAACGTACAGTGTTTCGACCCCGCCTTCAGGGAACTCGCACGTGATGCAATTTACCCCAGGCGGCCAATGGACTTTCAGTGTAGCCTGAAAAATTTCGGGCTCTCCCTTGAAAGCCAGGTATTCTGGAGATACATTGTACAAACCGGCCTCACTAACCCATGACTTGCTCATCCTTTCACCACAATCACGACCCCCTGTATCACAAAGTTTACTCACTAAAGGGTGTAGTTGGTCAGCTGAACGTCCAGTAGGGAGTCAGAAACTGCAGCATAAGGCGCTGTGCCCTCGACTTAGAAACTGAAGCGTGATGGGAAGTTTATTTACCACACTGGAATGACGACACGCGGCCTCAAGGTTAACTGAGGAACAGTGTAGTGGCCTATCTTTTCTTCATTGCAGAATTGCCTTTGTGAGGACAAGTGATTCCCCCCCCCCCAAACCCCGTGAGGCATACGTGGCCTTTCACTCCCTGCTAGGTGCTCATCCCTCAGCAATCGTCGGTGAGTAAGCCAAACATATAGGAGGACTGGCCCCAAGCTAAGGTACTGTTTTGTTCGTCACACAGATAGGCAGGCAACAGGTTCCAGGCAGCGTTTGTCAAAGCGGTGCTTTAAGTGTAGGAAGCATTTCTGGTGTCTTAGGACAAACAGGTCTGCACTGGGATCCAAGATGTACACGATGGACCGCCCGTCGCTTCTAGAAGCTGAGAGAAGTGTTCGGCTGAGGACAACCATATGCCGAAACAAGGGCAGTAAAGATCTTCTTTTGCTAAACATCTAGCATGTGGTAAGTGAAACAACTCAAGTATCTCCCTTCTAACGCACCTTGGGAGTACAAACTAGAGAGAGACACAGCAGGGTGAATGCTCTGTGTGGTCCCTCTTGAAAGTAAGGCTGCGAGTGAAACTTTGTTTTCCTCACCGGCATTTACAGAGCCGCAGGCTCAATTCTCCCCAAGAAACACTGTTGCTGCACAGCTTCTCTTCATAACACAATTGCCATCGTGATGATGTGAGTTTCTAGGCAAGAAACTTGGAGGTTGCCATCCCTTGGTAGATGGTCATCCTTCAGTAGTCTTCAGGGAATAGGCCCACCACATGGGGCCTCTAGCCTCAAGCTAACGTCCAGGTGTTCTCATGACAGACTTAGGGAAGCAACAGATTGCATAGAGCCTTAGTCCCCGTGGTTCGTGAACTCTAGGAAGCATATCAGCTCCCTTTTGGACTCACTTGTCAGCGCTAGGTTCCGAAACGTACTGAGAAAGGACTGCCTGTGTCTTCGTGGAGCCTTGAGCCATCTACCGTCGGGAACGGCTAGATGCCGACTGATGGGCAGTGAAGGGCTTCGTTGTTTAGACACCTGGATTGCGATAGCTTGAAAGCAACCCAGTTATCAACGTTCCATGCCTTCCTTCATGCAAAGGGTGTCTGCGCTCTGGAGGAACCGTGAGCTGCAGTAGAAAATACAATTAGCCTACCACTGCTCCTGGGAGCTGTTCCACGACGTCCGTCTACCTCAAGCGGCAACTACACTTTAAGTCCGGCTTCAAAACCTACAGGGTTTTCCCGAACTGGTAGATAGTCTAGAGAAGTACTGTCACCTAGGCCTAACTAAGCCCTCACCTTGATATCCTTACACCACAGTCAGGACTCCCAGCATGGCAATGGTTACTAGGGTCACGAGCCACTGTGTCCACGGGATGTACAAGAGAGAGTCCGATGCGACTTGTTAATACGCTGCTTTGTCCTGCTGGAAATTGAGGCTTCCTGGGAAAGTTGATTTTCCTCATTGCAAAGTAGAGAGTTTGCGGCCCCAGGATTACCTGGTAAACACTGTTGTTGCCCATCTTCTCTTTGCTGCACAGTCGTCTTTGGGAGGACTAGTTATCTTCCACGAAAGAACACTTGGCTTTCAATTCCTGCCACGTCCTCATCCCTCCAAAATTGTTCGTGTTACGCCCACAACCCTGGACGACTCGCCTCAGGCCAACGTTCTACTTCTCTCGTCACAGACATAGGCGGGCCGCAGGCTCACGGCAGCGTTTGTCAAAGCGGTGCTTTAAATCTAGGAAGCGTTTCTGGCGTCTTAGGACACGGGGGTCTGCACTAGGATCCAAGATGTAAACGACGGACTGCCCGTCCTTTCTGGGCCTTGTGAGCGAAGCTCAGTTGAGGGCAACTATAGGCCGAAAGAAGGGCTGTGAAGGGCGTCTGTGGTTCAAATGCTAGGATGCGGCAAGTTGAAACGACTGTAATATCTCCGTGCTATGCGCACCTTGGACGTGCCATGGAGAGACGGAAACAACAGGGTGCATGCTCTGCGGTCCATTTTGAAACTAAGGCTTGAAGGGAAACTTTATTTTCCTCATTGGGATTTAGAGAGCTGCGGGCTCAGTTCTCCCTGGGAAACAGTGTTGTTGCACAGTTGCCTTTGTGATGACAAGTGAATTTCCTGGAAGGAAATTGGATGTTGCCGTTCCTCGGTAAGTGCTCTTACTTCGGTTGTCCTCAGGGAAGGGGAGAACCACACGGGGCCTCTGGCCTTAAGCTACTGTTCAGGTTTTCTCATGAACGAGGTAGGCATGCAACAGACCCCATGCAGCCTTAGTCCCTGGGTTTCTTGAACCCTAGGAAGCATATCAGGTCTCTCTTGAGTCGCCGGTCTGCAATAGGATCCGAAACGGATAAAAGGGCCTCCTGTGTCTTCAGGGAGTTGTGAGCAATGCACCGCTGGCAGCAGCTAGATGCCGAGTCATGGGCAGTGAAGGGCTGCGTCAGAGAAACACCTAGGTTGGGATAGCTTAGAAACAGCCAGCTATCAGCGTTCTGTTCATTCCTTCATGCAAAACGTGTCTGCATTTCCGCCGAACCCAGAGCACACAAAACGTACAGTGTTTCGACCCCGCCTTCAGGGAACTCGCACGTGATGCAATTTACCCCAGGCGGCCACTGGACTTTCAGTGTAGCCTGAAAAATTTCGGGCTCTCCCTTGAAAGCCAGGTATTCTGGAGATACATTGTACAAACCGGCCTCACTAACCCATGACTTGCTCATCCTTTCACCACAATCACGACCCCCTGTATCACAAAGTTTACTCACTAAAGGGTGTAGTTGGTCAGCTGAACGTCCAGTAGGGAGTCAGAAACTGCAGCATAAGGCGCTGTGCCCTCGACTTAGAAACTGAAGCGTGATGGGAAGTTTATTTACCACACTGGAATGACGACACGCGGCCTCAAGGTTAACTGAGGAACAGTGTAGTGGCCTATCTTTTCTTCATTGCAGAATTGCCTTTGTGAGGACAAGTGATTTCCCCCCCCCCAACCCCGTGAGGCATACGTGGCCTTTCACTCCCTGCTAGGTGCTCATCCCTCAGCAATCGTCGGTGAGTAAGCCAAACATATAGGAGGACTGGCCCCAAGCTAAGGTACTGTTTTGTTCGTCACACAGATAGGCAGGCACCAGGTTCCAGGCAGCATTTGTCAAAGCGGTGCTTTAAGTGTAGGAAGCATTTCTGGTGTCTTAGGACAAACAGGTCTGCACTGGGATCCAAGATGTACACGATGGACCGCCCGTCGCTTCTAGAAGCTGAGAGAAGTGTTCGGCTGAGGACAACCATATGCCGAAACAAGGGCAGTAAAGATCTTCTTTTGCTAAACATCTAGCATGTGGTAAGTGAAACAACTCAAGTATCTCCCTTCTAACGCACCTTGGGAGTACAAACTAGAGAGAGACACAGCAGGGTGAATGCTCTGTGTGGTCCCTCTTGAAAGTAAGGCTGCGAGTGAAACTTTGTTTTCCTCACCGGCATTTACAGAGCCGCAGGCTCAATTCTCCCCAAGAAACACTGTTGCTGCACAGCTTCTCTTCATAACACAATTGCCATCGTGATGATGTGAGTTTCTAGGCAAGAAACTTGGAGGTTGCCATCCCTTGGTAGATGGTCATCCTTCAGTAGTCTTCAGGGAATAGGCCCACCACATGGGGCCTCTAGCCTCAAGCTAACGTCCAGGTGTTCTCATGACAGACTTAGGGAAGCAACAGATTGCATAGAGCCTTAGTCCCCGTGGTTCGTGAACTCTAGGAAGCATATCAGCTCCCTTTTGGACTCACTTGTCAGCGCTAGGTTCCGAAACGTACTGAGAAAGGACTGCCTGTGTCTTCGTGGAGCCTTGAGCCATCTACCGTCGGGAACGGCTAGATGCCGACTGATGGGCAGTGAAGGGCTTCGTTGTTTAGACACCTGGATTGCGATAGCTTGAAAGCAACCCAGTTATCAACGTTCCATGCCTTCCTTCATGCAAAGGGTGTCTGCGCTCTGGAGGAACCGTGAGCTGCAGTAGAAAATACAATTAGCCTACCACTGCTCCTGGGAGCTGTTCCACGACGTCCGTCTACCTCAAGCGGCAACTACACTTTAAGTCCGGCTTCAAAACCTACAGGGTTTTCCCGAACTGGTAGATAGTCTAGAGAAGTACTGTCACCTAGGCCTAACTAAGCCCTCACCTTGATATCCTTACACCACAGTCAGGACTCCCAGCATGGCAATGGTTACTAGGGTCACGAGCCACTGTGTCCACGGGATGTACAAGAGAGAGTCCGATGCGACTTGTTAATACGCTGCTTTGTCCTGCTGGAAATTGAGGCTTCCTGGGAAAGTTGATTTTCCTCATTGCAAAGTAGAGAGTTTGCGGCCCCAGGATTACCTGGTAAACACTGTTGTTGCCCATCTTCTCTTTGCTGCACAGTCGTCTTTGGGAGGACTAGTTATCTTCCACGAAAGAACACTTGGCTTTCAATTCCTGCCACGTCCTCATCCCTCCAAAATTGTTCGTGTTACGCCCACAACCCTGGACGACTCGCCTCAGGCCAACGTTCTACTTCTCTCGTCACAGACATAGGCGGGCCGCAGGCTCACGGCAGCCTTTGTCAAAGCGGTGCTTTAAATCTAGGAAGCGTTTCTGGCGTCTTAGGACACGGGGGTCTGCACTAGGATCCAAGATGTAAACGACGGACTGCCCGTCCTTTCTGGGCCTTGTGAGCGAAGCTCAGTTGAGGGCAACTATAGGCCGAAAGAAGGGCTGTGAAGGGCGTCTGTGGTTCAAATGCTAGGATGCGGCAAGTTGAAACGACTGTAGTATCTCCGTGCTATGCGCACCTTGGACGTGCCATGGAGAGACGGAAACAACAGGGTGCATGCTCTGCGGTCCATTTTGAAACTAAGGCTTGAAGGGAAACTTTATTTTCCTCATTGGGATTTAGAGAGCTGCGGGCTCAGTTCTCCCTGGGAAACAGTGTTGTTGCACAGTTGCCTTTGTGATGACAAGTGAATTTCCTGGAAGGAAATTGGATGTTGCCGTTCCTCGGTAAGTGCTCTTACTTCGGTTGTCCTCAGGGAAGGGGAGAACCACACGGGGCCTCTGGCCTTAAGCTACTGTTCAGGTTTTCTCATGAACGAGGTAGGCATGCAACAGACCCCATGCAGCCTTAGTCCCTGGGTTTCTTGAACCCTAGGAAGCATATCAGGTCTCTCTTGAGTCGCCGGTCTGCAATAGGATCCGAAACGGATAAAAGGGCCTCCTGTGTCTTCAGGGAGTTGTGAGCAATGCACCGCTGGCAGCAGCTAGATGCCGAGTCATGGGCAGTGAAGGGCTGCGTCAGAGAAACACCTAGGTTGGGATAGCTTAGAAACAGCCAGCTATCAGCGTTCTGTTCATTCCTTCATGCAAAACGTGTCTGCATTTCCGCCGAACCCAGAGCACACAAAACGTACAGTGTTTCGACCCCGCCTTCAGGGAACTCGCACGTGATGCAATTTACCCCAGGCGGCCACTGGACTTTCAGTGTAGCCTGAAAAATTTCGGGCTCTCCCTTGAAAGCCAGGTATTCTGGAGATACATTGTACAAACCGGCCTCAGTAACCCATGACTTGCTCATCCTTTCACCACAATCACGACCCCCTGTATCACAAAGTTTACTCACTAAAGGGTGTAGTTGGTCAGCTGAACGTCCAGTAGGGAGTCAGAAACTGCAGCATAAGGCGCTGTGCCCTCGACTTAGAAACTGAAGCGTGATGGGAAGTTTATTTACCACACTGGAATGACGACACGCGGCCTCAAGGTTAACTGAGGAACAGTGTAGTGGCCTATCTTTTCTTCATTGCAGAATTGCCTTTGTGAGGACAAGTGATTTCCCCCCCCCAAACCCCGTGAGGCATACGTGGCCTTTCACTCCCTGCTAGGTGCTCATCCCTCAGCAATCGTCGGTGAGTAAGCCAAACATATAGGAGGACTGGCCCCAAGCTAAGGTACTGTTTTGTTCGTCACACAGATAGGCAGGCAACAGGTTCCAGGCAGCGTTTGTCAAAGCGGTGCTTTAAGTGTAGGAAGCATTTCTGGTGTCTTAGGACAAACAGGTCTGCACTGGGATCCAAGATGTACACGATGGACCGCCCGTCGCTTCTAGAAGCTGAGAGAAGTGTTCGGCTGAGGAAAACCATATGCCGAAACAAGGGCAGTAAAGATCTTCTTTTGCTAAACATCTAGCATGTGGTAAGTGAAACAACTCAAGTATCTCCCTTCTAACGCACCTTGGGAGTACAAACTAGAGAGAGACACAGCAGGGTGAATGCTCTGTGTGGTCCCTCTTGAAAGTAAGGCTGCGAGTGAAACTTTGTTTTCCTCACTGGCATTTACAGAGCCGCAGGCTCAATTCTCCCCAAGAAACACTGTTGCTGCACAGCTTCTCTTCATAACACAATTGCCATCGTGATGATGTGAGTTTCTAGGCAAGAAACTTGGAGGTTGCCATCCCTTGGTAGATGGTCATCCTTCAGTAGTCTTCAGGGAATGGGCCCACCACATGGGGCCTCTAGCCTCAAGCTAACATCCAGGTGTTCTCATGACAGACGTAGGGAAGCAACAGTTTGCATAGAGCCTTAGTCCCCGTGGTTCGTGAACTCTAGGAAGCATATCAGCTCCCTTTTGGACTCACTTGTCAGCGCTAGGTTCCGAAACGTACTGAGAAAGGACTGCCTGTGTCTTCGTGGAGCCTTGAGCCATCTACCTTCGGGAACGGCTAGATGCCGACTGATGGGCAGTGAAGGGCTTCGTTGTTTAGACACCTGGATTGCGATAGCTTGAAAGCAACCCAGTTATCAACGTTCCATGCCTTCCTTCATGCAAAGGGTGTCTGCGCTCTGGAGGAACCGTGAGCTGCAGTAGAAAATACAATTAGCCTACCACTGCTCCTGGGAGCTGTTCCACGACGTCCGTCTACCTCAAGCGGCAACTACACTTTAAGTCCGGCTTCAAAACCTACAGGGTTTTCCCGAACTGGTAGATAGTCTAGAGAAGTACTGTCACCTAGGCCTAACTAAGCCCTCACCTTGATATCCTTACACCACAGTCAGGACTCCCAGCATGGCAATGGTTACTAGGGTCACGAGCCACTGTGTCCACGGGATGTACAAGAGAGAGTCCGATGCGACTTGTTAATACGCTGCTTTGTCCTGCTGGAAATTGAGGCTTCCTGGGAAAGTTGATTTTCCTCATTGCAAAGTAGAGAGTTTGCGGCCCCAGGATTACCTGGTAAACACTGTTGTTGCCCATCTTCTCTTTGCTGCACAGTCGTCTTTGGGAGGACTAGTTATCTTCCACGAAAGAACACTTGGCTTTCAATTCCTGCCACGTCCTCATCCCTACAAAATTGTTCGTGTTATGCCCACAACCCTGGACGACTCGCCTCAGGCCAACGTTCTACTTTACTTCTCTCGTCACAGACATAGGCGGGCCGCAGGCTCACGGCAGCGTTTGTCAAAGCGGTGCTTTAAATCTAGGAAGCGTTTCTGGCGTCTTAGGACACGGGGGTCTGCACTAGGATCCAAGATGTAAACGACGGACTGCCCGTCCTTTCTGGGCCTTGTGAGCGAAGCTCAGTTGAGGGCAACTATAGGCCGAAAGAAGGGCTGTGAAGGGCGTCTGTGGTTCAAATGCTAGGATGCGGCAAGTTGAAACGACTGTAGTATCTCCGTGCTATGCGCACCTTGGACGTGCCATGGAGAGACGGAAACAACAGGGTGCATGCTCTGCGGTCCATTTTGAAACTAAGGCTTGAAGGGAAACTTTATTTTCCTCATTGGGATTTAGAGAGCTGCGGGCTCAGTTCTCCCTGGGAAACAGTGTTGTTGCACAGTTGCCTTTGTGATGACAAGTGAATTTCCTGGAAGGAAATTGGATGTTGCCGTTCCTCAGTAAGTGCTCTTACTTCGGTTGTCCTCAGGGAAGGGGAGAACCACACGGGGCCTCTGGCCTTAAGCTACTGTTCAGGTTTTCTCATGAACGAGGTAGGCATGCAACAGACCCCATGCAGCCTTAGTCCCTGGGTTTCTTGAACCCTAGGAAGCATATCAGGTCTCTCTTGAGTCGCCGGTCTGCAATAGGATCCGAAACGGATAAAAGGGCCTCCTGTGTCTTCAGGGAGTTGTGAGCAATGCACCGCTGGCAGCAGCTAGATGCCGAGTCATGGGCAGTGAAGGGCTGCGTCAGAGAAACACCTAGGTTGGGATAGCTTAGAAACAGCCAGCTATCAGCGTTCTGTTCATTCCTTCATGCAAAACGTGTCTGCATTTCCGCCGAACCCAGAGCACACAAAACGTACAGTGTTTCGACCCCGCCTTCAGGGAACTCGCACGTGATGCAATTTACCCCAGGCGGCCACTGGACTTTCAGTGTAGCCTGAAAAATTTCGGGCTCTCCCTTGAAAGCCAGGTATTCTGGAGATACATTGTACAAACCGGCCTCACTAACCCATGACTTGCTCATCCTTTCACCACAATCACGACCCCCTGTATCACAAAGTTTACTCACTAAAGGGTGTAGTTGGTCAGCTGAACGTCCAGTAGGGAGTCAGAAACTGCAGCATAAGGCGCTGTGCCCTCGACTTAGAAACTGAAGCGTGATGGGAAGTTTATTTACCACACTGGAATGACGACACGCGGCCTCAAGGTTAACTGAGGAACAGTGTAGTGGCCTATCTTTTCTTCATTGCAGAATTGCCTTTGTGAGGACAAGTGATTTCCCCCCCCCCAACCCCGTGAGGCATACGTGGCCTTTCACTCCCTGCTAGGTGCTCATCCCTCAGCAATCGTCGGTGAGTAAGCCAAACATATAGGAGGACTGGCCCCAAGCTAAGGTACTGTTTTGTTCGTCACACAGATAGGCAGGCACCAGGTTCCAGGCAGCGTTTGTCAAAGCGGTGCTTTAAGTGTAGGAAGCATTTCTGGTGTCTTAGGACAAACAGGTCTGCACTGGGATCCAAGATGTACACGATGGACCGCCCGTCGCTTCTAGAAGCTGAGAGAAGTGTTCGGCTGAGGACAACCATATGCCGAAACAAGGGCAGTAAAGATCTTCTTTTGCTAAACATCTAGCATGTGGTAAGTGAAACAACTCAAGTATCTCCCTTCTAACGCACCTTGGGAGTACAAACTAGAGAGAGACACAGCAGGGTGAATGCTCTGTGTGGTCCCTCTTGAAAGTAAGGCTGCGAGTGAAACTTTGTTTTCCTCACCGGCATTTACAGAGCCGCAGGCTCAATTCTCCCCAAGAAACACTGTTGCTGCACAGCTTCTCTTCATAACACAATTGCCATCGTGATGATGTGAGTTTCTAGGCAAGAAACTTGGAGGTTGCCATCCCTTGGTAGATGGTCATCCTTCAGTAGTCTTCAGGGAATAGGCCCACCACATGGGGCCTCTAGCCTCAAGCTAACGTCCAGGTGTTCTCATGACAGACTTAGGGAAGCAACAGATTGCATAGAGCCTTAGTCCCCGTGGTTCGTGAACTCTAGGAAGCATATCAGCTCCCTTTTGGACTCACTTGTCAGCGCTAGGTTCCGAAACGTACTGAGAAAGGACTGCCTGTGTCTTCGTGGAGCCTTGAGCCATCTACCGTCGGGAACGGCTAGATGCCGACTGATGGGCAGTGAAGGGCTTCGTTGTTTAGACACCTGGATTGCGATAGCTTGAAAGCAACCCAGTTATCAACGTTCCATGCCTTCCTTCATGCAAAGGGTGTCTGCGCTCTGGAGGAACCGTGAGCTGCAGTAGAAAATACAATTAGCCTACCACTGCTCCTGGGAGCTGTTCCACGACGTCCGTCTACCTCAAGCGGCAACTACACTTTAAGTCCGGCTTCAAAACCTACAGGGTTTTCCCGAACTGGTAGATAGTCTAGAGAAGTACTGTCACCTAGGCCTAACTAAGCCCTCACCTTGATATCCTTACACCACAGTCAGGACTCCCAGCATGGCAATGGTTACTAGGGTCACGAGCCACTGTGTCCACGGGATGTACAAGAGAGAGTCCGATGCGACTTGTTAATACGCTGCTTTGTCCTGCTGGAAATTGAGGCTTCCTGGGAAAGTTGATTTTCCTCATTGCAAAGTAGAGAGTTTGCGGCCCCAGGATTACCTGGTAAACACTGTTGTTGCCCATCTTCTCTTTGCTGCACAGTCGTCTTTGGGAGGACTAGTTATCTTCCACGAAAGAACACTTGGCTTTCAATTCCTGCCACGTCCTCATCCCTCCAAAATTGTTCGTGTTACGCCCACAACCCTGGACGACTCGCCTCAGGCCAACGTTCTACTTCTCTCGTCACAGACATAGGCGGGCCGCAGGCTCACGGCAGCGTTTGTCAAAGCGGTGCTTTAAATCTAGGAAGCGTTTCTGGCGTCTTAGGACACGGGGGTCTGCACTAGGATCCAAGATGTAAACGACGGACTGCCCGCCCTTTCTGGGCCTTGTGAGCGAAGCTCAGTTGAGGGCAACTATAGGCCGAAAGAAGGGCTGTGAAGGGCGTCTGTGGTTCAAATGCTAGGATGCGGCAAGTTGAAACGACTGTAGTATCTCCGTGCTATGCGCACCTTGGACGTGCCATGGAGAGACGGAAACAACAGGGTGCATGCTCTGCGGTCCATTTTGAAACTAAGGCTTGAAGGGAAACTTTATTTTCCTCATTGGGATTTAGAGAGCTGCGGGCTCAGTTCTCCCTGGGAAACAGTGTTGTTGCACAGTTGCCTTTGTGATGACAAGTGAATTTCCTGGAAGGAAATTGGATGTTGCCGTTCCTCGGTAAGTGCTCTTACTTCGGTTGTCCTCAGGGAAGGGGAGAACCACACGGGGCCTCTGGCCTTAAGCTACTGTTCAGGTTTTCTCATGAACGAGGTAGGCATGCAACAGACCCCATGCAGCCTTAGTCCCTGGGTTTCTTGAACCCTAGGAAGCATATCAGGTCTCTCTTGAGTCGCCGGTCTGCAATAGGATCCGAAACGGATAAAAGGGCCTCCTGTGTCTTCAGGGAGTTGTGAGCAATGCACCGCTGGCAGCAGCTAGATGCCGAGTCATGGGCAGTGAAGGGCTGCGTCAGAGAAACACCTAGGTTGGGATAGCTTAGAAACAGCCAGCTATCAGCGTTCTGTTCATTCCTTCATGCAAAACGTGTCTGCATTTCCGCCGAACCCAGAGCACACAAAACGTACAGTGTTTCGACCCCGCCTTCAGGGAACTCGCACGTGATGCAATTTACCCCAGGCGGCCACTGGACTTTCAGTGTAGCCTGAAAAATTTCGGGCTCTCCCTTGAAAGCCAGGTATTCTGGAGATACATTGTACAAACCGGCCTCACTAACCCATGACTTGCTCATCCTTTCACCACAATCACGACCCCCTGTATCACAAAGTTTACTCACTAAAGGGTGTAGTTGGTCAGCTGAACATCCAGTAGGGAGTCAGAAACTGCAGCATAAGGCGCTGTGCCCTCGACTTAGAAACTGAAGCGTGATGGGAAGTTTATTTACCACACTGGAATGACGACACGCGGCCTCAAGGTTAACTGAGGAACAGTGTAGTGGCCTATCTTTTCTTCATTGCAGAATTGCCTTTGTGAGGACAAGTGATTCCCCCCCCCAACCCCGTGAGGCATACGTGGCCTTTCACTCCCTGCTAGGTGCTCATCCCTCAGCAATCGTCGGTGAGTAAGCCAAACATATAGGAGGACTGGTCCCAAGCTAAGGTACTGTTTTGTTCGTCACACAGATAGGCAGGCACCAGGTTCCAGGCAGCGTTTGTCAAAGCGGTGCTTTAAGTGTAGGAAGCATTTCTGGTGTCTTAGGACAAACAGGTCTGCACTGGGATCCAAGATGTACACGATGGACCGCCCGTCGCTTCTGGGAGCTGAGAGAAGTGTTCGGCTGAGGACAACCATATGCCGAAACAAGGGCAGTAAAGATCTTCTTTTGCTAAACATCTAGCATGTGGTAAGTGAAACAACTCAAGTATCTCCCTTCTAACGCACCTTGGGAGTACAAACTAGAGAGAGACACAGCAGGGTGAATGCTCTGTGTGGTCCCTCTTGAAAGTAAGGCTGCGAGTGAAACTTTGTTTTCCTCACCGGCATTTACAGAGCCGCAGGCTCAATTCTCCCCAAGAAACACTGTTGCTGCACAGCTTCTCTTCATAACACAATTGCCATCGTGATGATGTGAGTTTCTAGGCAAGAAACTTGGAGGTTGCCATCCCTTGGTAGATGGTCATCCTTCAGTAGTCTTCAGGGAATGGGCCCACCACATGGGGCCTCTAGCCTCAAGCTAACATCCAGGTGTTCTCATGACAGTCGTAGGGAAGCAACAGTTTGCATAGAGCCTTAGTCCCCGTGGTTCGTGAACTCTAGGAAGCATATCAGCTCCCTTTTGGACTCACTTGTCAGCGCTAGGTTCCGAAACGTACTGAGAAAGGACTGCCTGTGTCTTCGTGGAGCCTTGAGCCATCTACCGTCGGGAACGGCTAGATGCCGACTGATGGGCAGTGAAGGGCTTCGTTGTTTAGACACCTGGATTGCGATAGCTTGAAAGCAACCCAGTTATCAACGTTCCATGCCTTCCTTCATGCAAAGGGTGTCTGCGCTCTGGAGGAACCGTGAGCTGCAGTAGAAAATACAATTAGCCTACCACTGCTCCTGGGAGCTGTTCCACGACGTCCGTCTACCTCAAGCGGCAACTACACTTTAAGTCCGGCTTCAAAACCTACAGGGTTTTCCCGAACTGGTAGATAGTCTAGAGAAGTACTGTCACCTAGGCCTAACTAAGCCCTCACCTTGATATCCTTACACCACAGTCAGGACTCCCAGCATGGCAATGGTTACTAGGGTCACGAGCCACTGTGTCCACGGGATGTACAAGAGAGAGTCCGATGCGACTTGTTAATACGCTGCTTTGTCCTGCTGGAAATTGAGGCTTCCTGGGAAAGTTGATTTTCCTCATTGCAAAGTAGAGAGTTTGCGGCCCCAGGATTACCTGGTAAACACTGTTGTTGCCCATCTTCTCTTTGCTGCACAGTCGTCTTTGGGAGGACTAGTTATCTTCCACGAAAGAACACTTGGCTTTCAATTCCTGCCACGTCCTCATCCCTCCAAAATTGTTCGTGTTACGCCCACAACCCTGGACGACTCGCCTCAGGCCAACGTTCTACTTCTCTCGTCACAGACATAGGCGGGCCGCAGGCTCACGGCAGCGTTTGTCAAAGCGGTGCTTTAAATCTAGGAAGCGTTTCTGGCGTCTTAGGACACGGGGGTCTGCACTAGGATCCAAGATGTAAACGACGGACTGCCCGTCCTTTCTGGGCCTTGTGAGCGAAGCTCAGTTGAGGGCAACTATAGGCCGAAAGAAGGGCTGTGAAGGGCGTCTGTGGTTCAAATGCTAGGATGCGGCAAGTTGAAACGACTGTAGTATCTCCGTGCTATGCGCACCTTGGACGTGCCATGGAGAGACGGAAACAACAGGGTGCATGCTCTGCGGTCCATTTTGAAACTAAGGCTTGAAGGGAAACTTTATTTTCCTCATTGGGATTTAGAGAGCTGCGGGCTCAGTTCTCCCTGGGAAACAGTGTTGTTGCACAGTTGCCTTTGTGATGACAAGTGAATTTCCTGGAAGGAAATTGGATGTTGCCGTTCCTCGGTAAGTGCTCTTACTTCGGTTGTCCTCAGGGAAGGGGAGAACCACACGGGGCCTCTGGCCTTAAGCTACTGTTCAGGTTTTCTCATGAACGAGGTAGGCATGCAACAGACCCCATGCAGCCTTAGTCCCTGGGTTTCTTGAACCCTAGGAAGCATATCAGGTCTCTCTTGAGTCGCCGGTCTGCAATAGGATCCGAAACGGATAAAAGGGCCTCCTGTGTCTTCAGGGAGTTGTGAGCAATGCACCGCTGGCAGCAGCTAGATGCCGAGTCATGGGCAGTGAAGGGCTGCGTCAGAGAAACACCTAGGTTGGGATAGCTTAGAAACAGCCAGCTATCAGCGTTCTGTTCATTCCTTCATGCAAAACGTGTCTGCATTTCCGCCGAACCCAGAGCACACAAAACGTACAGTGTTTCGACCCCGCCTTCAGGGAACTCGCACGTGATGCAATTTACCCCAGGCGGCCACTGGACTTTCAGTGTAGCCTGAAAAATTTCGGGCTCTCCCTTGAAAGCCAGGTATTCTGGAGATACATTGTACAAACCGGCCTCACTAACCCATGACTTGCTCATCCTTTCACCACAATCACGACCCCCTGTATCACAAAGTTTACTCACTAAAGGGTGTAGTTGGTCAGCTGAACGTCCAGTAGGGAGTCAGAAACTGCAGCATAAGGCGCTGTGCCCTCGACTTAGAAACTGAAGCGTGATGGGAAGTTTATTTACCACACTGGAATGACGACACGCGGCCTCAAGGTTAACTGAGGAACAGTGTAGTGGCCTATCTTTTCTTCATTGCAGAATTGCCTTTGTGAGGACAAGTGATTCCCCCCCCAACCCCGTGAGGCATACGTGGCCTTTCACTCCCTGCTAGGTGCTCATCCCTCAGCAATCGTCGGTGAGTAAGCCAAACATATAGGAGGACTGGTCCCAAGCTAAGGTACTGTTTTGTTCGTCACACAGAGAGGCAGGCACCAGGTTCCAGGCAGCGTTTGTCAAAGCGGTGCTTTAAGTGTAGGAAGCATTTCTGGTGTCTTAGGACAAACAGGTCTGCACTGGGATCCAAGATGTACACGATGGACCGCCCGTCGCTTCTGGGAGCTGAGAGAAGTGTTCGGCTGAGGACAACCATATGCCGAAACAAGGGCAGTAAAGATCTTCTTTTGCTAAACATCTAGCATGTGGTAAGTGAAACAACTCAAGTATCTCCCTTCTAACGCACCTTGGGAGTACAAACTAGAGAGAGACACAGCAGGGTGAATGCTCTGTGTGGTCCCTCTTGAAAGTAAGGCTGCGAGTGAAACTTTGTTTTCCTCACCGGCATTTACAGAGCCGCAGGCTCAATTCTCCCCAAGAAACACTGTTGCTGCACAGCTTCTCTTCATAACACAATTGCCATCGTGATGATGTGAGTTTCTAGGCAAGAAACTTGGAGGTTGCCATCCCTTGGTAGATGGTCATCCTTCAGTAGTCTTCAGGGAATAGGCCCACCACATGGGGCCTCTAGCCTCAAGCTAACGTCCAGGTGTTCTCATGACAGACTTAGGGAAGCAACAGATTGCATAGAGCCTTAGTCCCCGTGGTTCGTGAACTCTAGGAAGCATATCAGCTCCCTTTTGGACTCACTTGTCAGCGCTAGGTTCCGAAACGTACTGAGAAAGGACTGCCTGTGTCTTCGTGGAGCCTTGAGCCATCTACCGTCGGGAACGGCTAGATGCCGACTGATGGGCAGTGAAGGGCTTCGTTGTTTAGACACCTGGATTGCGATAGCTTGAAAGCAACCCAGTTATCAACGTTCCATGCCTTCCTTCATGCAAAGGGTGTCTGCGCTCTGGAGGAACCGTGAGCTGCAGTAGAAAATACAATTAGCCTACCACTGCTCCTGGGAGCTGTTCCACGACGTCCGTCTACCTCAAGCGGCAACTACACTTTAAGTCCGGCTTCAAAACCTACAGGGTTTTCCCGAACTGGTAGATAGTCTAGAGAAGTACTGTCACCTAGGCCTAACTAAGCCCTCACCTTGATATCCTTACACCACAGTCAGGACTCCCAGCATGGCAATGGTTACTAGGGTCACGAGCCACTGTGTCCACGGGATGTACAAGAGAGAGTCCGATGCGACTTGTTAATACGCTGCTTTGTCCTGCTGGAAATTGAGGCTTCCTGGGAAAGTTGATTTTCCTCATTGCAAAGTAGAGAGTTTGCGGCCCCAGGATTACCTGGTAAACACTGTTGTTGCCCATCTTCTCTTTGCTGCACAGTCGTCTTTGGGAGGACTAGTTATCTTCCACGAAAGAACACTTGGCTTTCAATTCCTGCCACGTCCTCATCCCTCCAAAATTGTTCGTGTTACGCCCACAACCCTGGACGACTCGCCTCAGGCCAACGTTCTACTTCTCTCGTCACAGACATAGGCGGGCCGCAGGCTCACGGCAGCGTTTGTCAAAGCGGTGCTTTAAATCTAGGAAGCGTTTCTGGCGTCTTAGGACACGGGGGTCTGCACTAGGATCCAAGATGTAAACGACGGACTGCCCGTCCTTTCTGGGCCTTGTGAGCGAAGCTCAGTTGAGGGCAACTATAGGCCGAAAGAAGGGCTGTGAAGGGCGTCTGTGGTTCAAATGCTAGGATGCGGCAAGTTGAAACGACTGTAGTATCTCCGTGCTATGCGCACCTTGGACGTGCCATGGAGAGACGGAAACAACAGGGTGCATGCTCTGCGGTCCATTTTGAAACTAAGGCTTGAAGGGAAACTTTATTTTCCTCATTGGGATTTAGAGAGCTGCGGGCTCAGTTCTCCCTGGGAAACAGTGTTGTTGCACAGTTGCCTTTGTGATGACAAGTGAATTTCCTGGAAGGAAATTGGATGTTGCCGTTCCTCGGTAAGTGCTCTTACTTCGGTTGTCCTCAGGGAAGGGGAGAACCACACGGGGCCTCTGGCCTTAAGCTACTGTTCAGGTTTTCTCATGAACGAGGTAGGCATGCAACAGACCCCATGCAGCCTTAGTCCCTGGGTTTCTTGAACCCTAGGAAGCATATCAGGTCTCTCTTGAGTCGCCGGTCTGCAATAGGATCCGAAACGGATAAAAGGGCCTCCTGTGTCTTCAGGGAGTTGTGAGCAATGCACCGCTGGCAGCAGCTAGATGCCGAGTCATGGGCAGTGAAGGGCTGCGTCAGAGAAACACCTAGGTTGGGATAGCTTAGAAACAGCCAGCTATCAGCGTTCTGTTCATTCCTTCATGCAAAACGTGTCTGCATTTCCGCCGAACCCAGAGCACACAAAACGTACAGTGTTTCGACCCCGCCTTCAGGGAACTCGCACGTGATGCAATTTACCCCAGGCGGCCACTGGACTTTCAGTGTAGCCTGAAAAATTTCGGGCTCTCCCTTGAAAGCCAGGTATTCTGGAGATACATTGTACAAACCGGCCTCACTAACCCATGACTTGCTCATCCTTTCACCACAATCACGACCCCCTGTATCACAAAGTTTACTCACTAAAGGGTGTAGTTGGTCAGCTGAACGTCCAGTAGGGAGTCAGAAACTGCAGCATAAGGCGCTGTGCCCTCGACTTAGAAACTGAAGCGTGATGGGAAGTTTATTTACCACACTGGAATGACGACACGCGGCCTCAAGGTTAACTGAGGAACAGTGTAGTGGCCTATCTTTTCTTCATTGCAGAATTGCCTTTGTGAGGACAAGTGATTCCCCCCCCCAACCCCGTGAGGCATACGTGGCCTTTCACTCCCTGCTAGGTGCTCATCCCTCAGCAATCGTCGGTGAGTAAGCCAAACATATAGGAGGACTGGTCCCAAGCTAAGGTACTGTTTTGTTCGTCACACAGATAGGCAGGCACCAGGTTCCAGGCAGCGTTTGTCAAAGCGGTGCTTTAAGTGTAGGAAGCATTTCTGGTGTCTTAGGACAAACAGGTCTGCACTGGGATCCAAGATGTACACGATGGACCGCCCGTCGCTTCTGGGAGCTGAGAGAAGTGTTCGGCTGAGGACAACCATATGCCGAAACAAGGGCAGTAAAGATCTTCTTTTGCTAAACATCTAGCATGTGGTAAGTGAAACAACTCAAGTATCTCCCTTCTAACGCACCTTGGGAGTACAAACTAGAGAGAGACACAGCAGGGTGAATGCTCTGTGTGGTCCCTCTTGAAAGTAAGGCTGCGAGTGAAACTTTGTTTTCCTCACCGGCATTTACAGAGCCGCAGGCTCAATTCTCCCCAAGAAACACTGTTGCTGCACAGCTTCTCTTCATAACACAATTGCCATCGTGATGATGTGAGTTTCTAGGCAAGAAACTTGGAGGTTGCCATCCCTTGGTAGATGGTCATCCTTCAGTAGTCTTCAGGGAATGGGCCCACCACATGGGGCCTCTAGCCTCAAGCTAACATCCAGGTGTTCTCATGACAGACGTAGGGAAGCAACAGTTTGCATAGAGCCTTAGTCCCCGTGGTTCGTGAACTCTAGGAAGCATATCAGCTCCCTTTTGGACTCACTTGTCAGCGCTAGGTTCCGAAACGTACTGAGAAAGGACTGCCTGTGTCTTCGTGGAGCCTTGAGCCATCTACCGTCGGGAACGGCTAGATGCCGACTGATGGGCAGTGAAGGGCTTCGTTGTTTAGACACCTGGATTGCGATAGCTTGAAAGCAACCCAGTTATCAACGTTCCATGCCTTCCTTCATGCAAAGGGTGTCTGCGCTCTGGAGGAACCGTGAGCTGCAGTAGAAAATACAATTAGCCTACCACTGCTCCTGGGAGCTGTTCCATGACGTCCGTCTACCTCAAGCGGCAACTACACTTTAAGTCCGGCTTCAAAACCTACAGGGTTTTCCCGAACTGGTAGATAGTCTAGAGAAGTACTGTCACCTAGGCCTAACTAAGCCCTCACCTTGATATCCTTACACCACAGTCAGGACTCCCAGCATGGCAATGGTTACTAGGGTCACGAGCCACTGTGTCCACGGGATGTACAAGAGAGAGTCCGATGCGACTTGTTAATACGCTGCTTTGTCCTGCTGGAAATTGAGGCTTCCTGGGAAAGTTGATTTTCCTCATTGCAAAGTAGAGAGTTTGCGGCCCCAGGATTACCTGGTAAACACTGTTGTTGCCCATCTTCTCTTTGCTGCACAGTCGTCTTTGGGAGGACTAGTTATCTTCCACGAAAGAACACTTGGCTTTCAATTCCTGCCACGTCCTCATCCCTCCAAAATTGTTCGTGTTACGCCCACAACCCTGGACGACTCGCCTCAGGCCAACGTTCTACTTCTCTCGTCACAGACATAGGCGGGCCGCAGGCTCACGGCAGCGTTTGTCAAAGCGGTGCTTTAAATCTAGGAAGCGTTTCTGGCGTCTTAGGACACGGGGGTCTGCACTAGGATCCAAGATGTAAACGACGGACTGCCCGTCCTTTCTGGGCCTTGTGAGCGAAGCTCAGTTGAGGGCAACTATAGGCCGAAAGAAGGGCTGTGAAGGGCGTCTGTGGTTCAAATGCTAGGATGCGGCAAGTTGAAACGACTGTAGTATCTCCGTGCTATGCGCACCTTGGACGTGCCATGGAGAGACGGAAACAACAGGGTGCATGCTCTGCGGTCCATTTTGAAACTAAGGCTTGAAGGGAAACTTTATTTTCCTCATTGGGATTTAGAGAGCTGCGGGCTCAGTTCTCCCTGGGAAACAGTGTTGTTGCACAGTTGCCTTTGTGATGACAAGTGAATTTCCTGGAAGGAAATTGGATGTTGCCGTTCCTCAGTAAGTGCTCTTACTTCGGTTGTCCTCAGGGAAGGGGAGAACCACACGGGGCCTCTGGCCTTAAGCTACTGTTCAGGTTTTCTCATGAACGAGGTAGGCATGCAACAGACCCCATGCAGCCTTAGTCCCTGGGTTTCTTGAACCCTAGGAAGCATATCAGGTCTCTCTTGAGTCGCCGGTCTGCAATAGGATCCGAAACGGATAAAAGGGCCTCCTGTGTCTTCAGGGAGTTGTGAGCAATGCACCGCTGGCAGCAGCTAGATGCCGAGTCATGGGCAGTGAAGGGCTGCGTCAGAGAAACACCTAGGTTGGGATAGCTTAGAAACAGCCAGCTATCAGCGTTCTGTTCATTCCTTCATGCAAAACGTGTCTGCATTTCCGCCGAACCCAGAGCACACAAAACGTACAGTGTTTCGACCCCGCCTTCAGGGAACTCGCACGTGATGCAATTTACCCCAGGCGGCCACTGGACTTTCAGTGTAGCCTGAAAAATTTCGGGCTCTCCCTTGAAAGCCAGGTATTCTGGAGATACATTGTACAAACCGGCCTCACTAACCCATGACTTGCTCATCCTTTCACCACAATCACGACCCCCTGTATCACAAAGTTTACTCACTAAAGGGTGTAGTTGGTCAGCTGAACGTCCAGTAGGGAGTCAGAAACTGCAGCATAAGGCGCTGTGCCCTCGACTTAGAAACTGAAGCGTGATGGGAAGTTTATTTACCACACTGGAATGACGACACGCGGCCTCAAGGTTAACTGAGGAACAGTGTAGTGGCCTATCTTTTCTTCATTGCAGAATTGCCTTTGTGAGGACAAGTGATTCCCCCCCCCAACCCCGTGAGGCATACGTGGCCTTTCACTCCCTGCTAGGTGCTCATCCCTCAGCAATCGTCGGTGAGTAAGCCAAACATATAGGAGGACTGGTCCCAAGCTAAGGTACTGTTTTGTTCGTCACACAGATAGGCAGGCACCAGGTTCCAGGCAGCGTTTGTCAAAGCGGTGCTTTAAGTGTAGGAAGCATTTCTGGTGTCTTAGGACAAACAGGTCTGCACTGGGATCCAAGATGTACACGATGGACCGCCCGTCGCTTCTGGGAGCTGAGAGAAGTGTTCGGCTGAGGACAACCATATGCCGAAACAAGGGCAGTAAAGATCTTCTTTTGCTAAACATCTAGCATGTGGTAAGTGAAACAACTCAAGTATCTCCCTTCTAACGCACCTTGGGAGTACAAACTAGAGAGAGACACAGCAGGGTGAATGCTCTGTGTGGTCCCTCTTGAAAGTAAGGCTGCGAGTGAAACTTTGTTTTCCTCACCGGCATTTACAGAGCCGCAGGCTCAATTCTCCCCAAGAAACACTGTTGCTGCACAGCTTCTCTTCATAACACAATTGCCATCGTGATGATGTGAGTTTCTAGGCAAGAAACTTGGAGGTTGCCATCCCTTGGTAGATGGTCATCCTTCAGTAGTCTTCAGGGAATGGGCCCACCACATGGGGCCTCTAGCCTCAAGCTAACATCCAGGTGTTCTCATGACAGACGTAGGGAAGCAACAGTTTGCATAGAGCCTTAGTCCCCGTGGTTCGTGAACTCTAGGAAGCATATCAGCTCCCTTTTGGACTCACTTGTCAGCGCTAGGTTCCGAAACGTACTGAGAAAGGACTGCCTGTGTCTTCGTGGAGCCTTGAGCCATCTACCTTCGGGAACGGCTAGATGCCGACTGATGGGCAGTGAAGGGCTTCGTTGTTTAGACACCTGGATTGCGATAGCTTGAAAGCAACCCAGTTATCAACGTTCCATGCCTTCCTTCATGCAAAGGGTGTCTGCGCTCTGGAGGAACCGTGAGCTGCAGTAGAAAATACAATTAGCCTACCACTGCTCCTGGGAGCTGTTCCACGACGTCCGTCTACCTCAAGCGGCAACTACACTTTAAGTCCGGCTTCAAAACCTACAGGGTTTTCCCGAACTGGTAGATAGTCTAGAGAAGTACTGTCACCTAGGCCTAACTAAGCCCTCACCTTGATATCCTTACACCACAGTCAGGACTCCCAGCATGGCAATGGTTACTAGGGTCACGAGCCACTGTGTCCACGGGATGTACAAGAGAGAGTCCGATGCGACTTGTTAATACGCTGCTTTGTCCTGCTGGAAATTGAGGCTTCCTGGGAAAGTTGATTTTCCTCATTGCAAAGTAGAGAGTTTGCGGCCCCAGGATTACCTGGTAAACACTGTTGTTGCCCATCTTCTCTTTGCTGCACAGTCGTCTTTGGGAGGACTAGTTATCTTCCACGAAAGAACACTTGGCTTTCAATTCCTGCCACGTCCTCATCCCTCCAAAATTGTTCGTGTTACGCCCACAACCCTGGACGACTCGCCTCAGGCCAACGTTCTACTTCTCTCGTCACAGACATAGGCGGGCCGCAGGCTCACGGCAGCGTTTGTCAAAGCGGTGCTTTAAATCTAGGAAGCGTTTCTGGCGTCTTAGGACACGGGGGTCTGCACTAGGATCCAAGATGTAAACGACGGACTGCCCGTCCTTTCTGGGCCTTGTGAGCGAAGCTCAGTTGAGGGCAACTATAGGCCGAAAGAAGGGCTGTGAAGGGCGTCTGTGGTTCAAATGCTAGGATGCGGCAAGTTGAAACGACTGTAGTATCTCCGTGCTATGCGCACCTTGGACGTGCCATGGAGAGACGGAAACAACAGGGTGCATGCTCTGCGGTCCATTTTGAAACTAAGGCTTGAAGGGAAACTTTATTTTCCTCATTGGGATTTAGAGAGCTGCGGGCTCAGTTCTCCCTGGGAAACAGTGTTGTTGCACAGTTGCCTTTGTGATGACAAGTGAATTTCCTGGAAGGAAATTGGATGTTGCCGTTCCTCGGTAAGTGCTCTTACTTCGGTTGTCCTCAGGGAAGGGGAGAACCACACGGGGCCTCTGGCCTTAAGCTACTGTTCAGGTTTTCTCATGAACGAGGTAGGCATGCAACAGACCCCATGCAGCCTTAGTCCCTGGGTTTCTTGAACCCTAGGAAGCATATCAGGTCTCTCTTGAGTCGCCGGTCTGCAATAGGATCCGAAACGGATAAAAGGGCCTCCTGTGTCTTCAGGGAGTTGTGAGCAATGCACCGCTGGCAGCAGCTAGATGCCGAGTCATGGGCAGTGAAGGGCTGCGTCAGAGAAACACCTAGGTTGGGATAGCTTAGAAACAGCCAGCTATCAGCGTTCTGTTCATTCCTTCATGCAAAACGTGTCTGCATTTCCGCCGAACCCAGAGCACACAAAACGTACAGTGTTTCGACCCCGCCTTCAGGGAACTCGCACGTGATGCAATTTACCCCAGGCGGCCACTGGACTTTCAGTGTAGCCTGAAAAATTTCGGGCTCTCCCTTGAAAGCCAGGTATTCTGGAGATACATTGTACAAACCGGCCTCACTAACCCATGACTTGCTCATCCTTTCACCACAATCACGACCCCCTGTATCACAAAGTTTACTCACTAAAGGGTGTAGTTGGTCAGCTGAACGTCCAGTAGGGAGTCAGAAACTGCAGCATAAGGCGCTGTGCCCTCGACTTAGAAACTGAAGCGTGATGGGAAGTTTATTTACCACACTGGAATGACGACACGCGGCCTCAAGGTTAACTGAGGAACAGTGTAGTGGCCTATCTTTTCTTCATTGCAGAATTGCCTTTGTGAGGACAAGTGATTCCCCCCCCAACCCCGTGAGGCATACGTGGCCTTTCACTCCCTGCTAGGTGCTCATCCCTCAGCAATCGTCGGTGAGTAAGCCAAACATATAGGAGGACTGGTCCCAAGCTAAGGTACTGTTTTGTTCGTCACACAGAGAGGCAGGCACCAGGTTCCAGGCAGCGTTTGTCAAAGCGGTGCTTTAAGTGTAGGAAGCATTTCTGGTGTCTTAGGACAAACAGGTCTGCACTGGGATCCAAGATGTACACGATGGACCGCCCGTCGCTTCTGGGAGCTGAGAGAAGTGTTCGGCTGAGGACAACCATATGCCGAAACAAGGGCAGTAAAGATCTTCTTTTGCTAAACATCTAGCATGTGGTAAGTGAAACAACTCAAGTATCTCCCTTCTAACGCACCTTGGGAGTACAAACTAGAGAGAGACACAGCAGGGTGAATGCTCTGTGTGGTCCCTCTTGAAAGTAAGGCTGCGAGTGAAACTTTGTTTTCCTCACCGGCATTTACAGAGCCGCAGGCTCAATTCTCCCCAAGAAACACTGTTGCTGCACAGCTTCTCTTCATAACACAATTGCCATCGTGATGATGTGAGTTTCTAGGCAAGAAACTTGGAGGTTGCCATCCCTTGGTAGATGGTCATCCTTCAGTAGTCTTCAGGGAATAGGCCCACCACATGGGGCCTCTAGCCTCAAGCTAACGTCCAGGTGTTCTCATGACAGACTTAGGGAAGCAACAGATTGCATAGAGCCTTAGTCCCCGTGGTTCGTGAACTCTAGGAAGCATATCAGCTCCCTTTTGGACTCACTTGTCAGCGCTAGGTTCCGAAACGTACTGAGAAAGGACTGCCTGTGTCTTCGTGGAGCCTTGAGCCATCTACCGTCGGGAACGGCTAGATGCCGACTGATGGGCAGTGAAGGGCTTCGTTGTTTAGACACCTGGATTGCGATAGCTTGAAAGCAACCCAGTTATCAACGTTCCATGCCTTCCTTCATGCAAAGGGTGTCTGCGCTCTGGAGGAACCGTGAGCTGCAGTAGAAAATACAATTAGCCTACCACTGCTCCTGGGAGCTGTTCCACGACGTCCGTCTACCTCAAGCGGCAACTACACTTTAAGTCCGGCTTCAAAACCTACAGGGTTTTCCCGAACTGGTAGATAGTCTAGAGAAGTACTGTCACCTAGGCCTAACTAAGCCCTCACCTTGATATCCTTACACCACAGTCAGGACTCCCAGCATGGCAATGGTTACTAGGGTCACGAGCCACTGTGTCCACGGGATGTACAAGAGAGAGTCCGATGCGACTTGTTAATACGCTGCTTTGTCCTGCTGGAAATTGAGGCTTCCTGGGAAAGTTGATTTTCCTCATTGCAAAGTAGAGAGTTTGCGGCCCCAGGATTACCTGGTAAACACTGTTGTTGCCCATCTTCTCTTTGCTGCACAGTCGTCTTTGGGAGGACTAGTTATCTTCCACGAAAGAACACTTGGCTTTCAATTCCTGCCACGTCCTCATCCCTCCAAAATTGTTCGTGTTACGCCCACAACCCTGGACGACTCGCCTCAGGCCAACGTTCTACTTCTCTCGTCACAGACATAGGCGGGCCGCAGGCTCACGGCAGCGTTTGTCAAAGCGGTGCTTTAAATCTAGGAAGCGTTTCTGGCGTCTTAGGACACGGGGGTCTGCACTAGGATCCAAGATGTAAACGATGGACTGCCCGTCCTTTCTGGGCCTTGTGAGCGAAGCTCAGTTGAGGGCAACTATAGGCCGAAAGAAGGGCTGTGAAGGGCGTCTGTGGTTCAAATGCTAGGATGCGGCAAGTTGAAACGACTGTAGTATCTCCGTGCTATGCGCACCTTGGACGTGCCATGGAGAGACGGAAACAACAGGGTGCATGCTCTGCGGTCCATTTTGAAACTAAGGCTTGAAGGGAAACTTTATTTTCCTCATTGGGATTTAGAGAGCTGCGGGCTCAGTTCTCCCTGGGAAACAGTGTTGTTGCACAGTTGCCTTTGTGATGACAAGTGAATTTCCTGGAAGGAAATTGGATGTTGCCGTTCCTCGGTAAGTGCTCTTACTTCGGTTGTCCTCAGGGAAGGGGAGAACCACACGGGGCCTCTGGCCTTAAGCTACTGTTCAGGTTTTCTCATGAACGAGGTAGGCATGCAACAGACCCCATGCAGCCTTAGTCCCTGGGTTTCTTGAACCCTAGGAAGCATATCAGGTCTCTCTTGAGTCGCCGGTCTGCAATAGGATCCGAAACGGATAAAAGGGCCTCCTGTGTCTTCAGGGAGTTGTGAGCAATGCACCGCTGGCAGCAGCTAGATGCCGAGTCATGGGCAGTGAAGGGCTGCGTCAGAGAAACACCTAGGTTGGGATAGCTTAGAAACAGCCAGCTATCAGCGTTCTGTTCATTCCTTCATGCAAAACGTGTCTGCATTTCCGCCGAACCCAGAGCACACAAAACGTACAGTGTTTCGACCCCGCCTTCAGGGAACTCGCACGTGATGCAATTTACCCCAGGCGGCCACTGGACTTTCAGTGTAGCCTGAAAAATTTCGGGCTCTCCCTTGAAAGCCAGGTATTCTGGAGATACATTGTACAAACCGGCCTCACTAACCCATGACTTGCTCATCCTTTCACCACAATCACGACCCCCTGTATCACAAAGTTTACTCACTAAAGGGTGTAGTTGGTCAGCTGAACGTCCAGTAGGGAGTCAGAAACTGCAGCATAAGGCGCTGTGCCCTCGACTTAGAAACTGAAGCGTGATGGGAAGTTTATTTACCACACTGGAATGACGACACGCGGCCTCAAGGTTAACTGAGGAACAGTGTAGTGGCCTATCTTTTCTTCATTGCAGAATTGCCTTTGTGAGGACAAGTGATTCCCCCCCCAACCCCGTGAGGCATACGTGGCCTTTCACTCCCTGCTAGGTGCTCATCCCTCAGCAATCGTCGGTGAGTAAGCCAAACATATAGGAGGACTGGTCCCAAGCTAAGGTACTGTTTTGTTCGTCACACAGAGAGGCAGGCACCAGGTTCCAGGCAGCGTTTGTCAAAGCGGTGCTTTAAGTGTAGGAAGCATTTCTGGTGTCTTAGGACAAACAGGTCTGCACTGGGATCCAAGATGTACACGATGGACCGCCCGTCGCTTCTGGGAGCTGAGAGAAGTGTTCGGCTGAGGACAACCATATGCCGAAACAAGGGCAGTAAAGATCTTCTTTTGCTAAACATCTAGCATGTGGTAAGTGAAACAACTCAAGTATCTCCCTTCTAACGCACCTTGGGAGTACAAACTAGAGAGAGACACAGCAGGGTGAATGCTCTGTGTGGTCCCTCTTGAAAGTAAGGCTGCGAGTGAAACTTTGTTTTCCTCCCCGGCATTTACAGAGCCGCAGGCTCAATTCTCCCCAAGAAACACTGTTGCTGCACAGCTTCTCTTCATAACACAATTGCCATCGTGATGATGTGAGTTTCTAGGCAAGAAACTTGGAGGTTGCCATCCCTTGGTAGATGGTCATCCTTCAGTAGTCTTCAGGGAATAGGCCCACCACATGGGGCCTCTAGCCTCAAGCTAACGTCCAGGTGTTCTCATGACAGACTTAGGGAAGCAACAGATTGCATAGAGCCTTAGTCCCCGTGGTTCGTGAACTCTAGGAAGCATATCAGCTCCCTTTTGGACTCACTTGTCAGCGCTAGGTTCCGAAACGTACTGAGAAAGGACTGCCTGTGTCTTCGTGGAGCCTTGAGCCATCTACCGTCGGGAACGGCTAGATGCCGACTGATGGGCAGTGAAGGGCTTCGTTGTTTAGACACCTGGATTGCGATAGCTTGAAAGCAACCCAGTTATCAACGTTCCATGCCTTCCTTCATGCAAAGGGTGTCTGCGCTCTGGAGGAACCGTGAGCTGCAGTAGAAAATACAATTAGCCTACCACTGCTCCTGGGAGCTGTTCCACGACGTCCGTCTACCTCAAGCGGCAACTACACTTTAAGTCCGGCTTCAAAACCTACAGGGTTTTCCCGAACTGGTAGATAGTCTAGAGAAGTACTGTCACCTAGGCCTAACTAAGCCCTCACCTTGATATCCTTACACCACAGTCAGGACTCCCAGCATGGCAATGGTTACTAGGGTCACGAGCCACTGTGTCCACGGGATGTACAAGAGAGAGTCCGATGCGACTTGTTAATACGCTGCTTTGTCCTGCTGGAAATTGAGGCTTCCTGGGAAAGTTGATTTTCCTCATTGCAAAGTAGAGAGTTTGCGGCCCCAGGATTACCTGGTAAACACTGTTGTTGCCCATCTTCTCTTTGCTGCACAGTCGTCTTTGGGAGGACTAGTTATCTTCCACGAAAGAACACTTGGCTTTCAATTCCTGCCACGTCCTCATCCCTCCAAAATTGTTCGTGTTACGCCCACAACCCTGGACGACTCGCCTCAGGCCAACGTTCTACTTCTCTCGTCACAGACATAGGCGGGCCGCAGGCTCACGGCAGCGTTTGTCAAAGCGGTGCTTTAAATCTAGGAAGCGTTTCTGGCGTCTTAGGACACGGGGGTCTGCACTAGGATCCAAGATGTAAACGACGGACTGCCCGTCCTTTCTGGGCCTTGTGAGCGAAGCTCAGTTGAGGGCAACTATAGGCCGAAAGAAAGGCTGTGAAGGGCGTCTGTGGTTCAAATGCTAGGATGCGGCAAGTTGAAACGACTGTAGTATCTCCGTGCTATGCGCACCTTGGACATGCCATGGAGAGATGGAAACAACAGGGTGCATGCTCTGCAGTCCATTTTGAAACTAAGGCTTGAAGGGAAACTTTATTTTCCTCATTGGGATTTAGAGAGCTGCGGGCTCAGTTCTCCCTGGGAAACAGTGTTGTTGCACAGTTGCCTTTGTGATGACAAGTGAATTTCCTGGAAGGAAATTGGATGTTGCCGTTCCTCGGTAAGTGCTCTTACTTCGGTTGTCCTCAGGGAAGGGGAGAACCACACGGGGCCTCTGGCCTTAAGCTACTGTTCAGGTTTTCTCATGAACGAGGTAGGCATGCAACAGACCCCATGCAGCCTTAGTCCCTGGGTTTCTTGAACCCTAGGAAGCATATCAGGTCTCTCTTGAGTCGCCGGTCTGCAATAGGATCCGAAACGGATAAAAGGGCCTCCTGTGTCTTCAGGGAGTTGTGAGCAATGCACCGCTGGCAGCAGCTAGATGCCGAGTCATGGGCAGTGAAGGGCTGCGTCAGAGAAACACCTAGGTTGGGATAGCTTAGAAACAGCCAGCTATCAGCGTTCTGTTCATTCCTTCATGCAAAACGTGTCTGCATTTCCGCCGAACCCAGAGCACACAAAACGTACAGTGTTTCGACCCCGCCTTCAGGGAACTCGCACGTGATGCAATTTACCCCAGGCGGC